>NC_045801.1:47837048-48102098 GCF_009873245.2 Balaenoptera musculus | reverse complement strand
AAAAAAAAGAAAGAAAGAAAGAAAGAAAGAAAGAAAGAAGAAAGAAAGAAAGAAAGAAAGAAAGAAAGAAAGAAAGAAAGAAAGAGGATAAAATAAAATAGAGCTATTATAAAGCAAAGCTATACAGACAGAATCTCACCCAGAAGCATACACATATACACTCACAAAAAAAGGAAAGGGGGAAAAATTAATATATCCTGCTCCCAAAGTCCACCTCCTGAATTTGGGATGATTTGTTGTCTATTCAGGTATTCAACAGATGCAGGCACATCAAGTTGTTTGTGGAGTTTTAATCCACTGCTTCTGAGGCTGCTGGGAGAGATTTCCCTTTCTCTTCTTTGTTCACAAAGCTCCCGGGGTTCAGCTTTGGATTTGGACTGGCCTCTGCGTGTAGGTCGCCTGAGGGTATCTGTTCCCCGCCCAGATAGAACGGGGTTAAAGGAGCAGCTTCTTTGGGGGCTCTGGCTCACTCAGGCGGGGGGAGGGAAGGATATGGATGCGGCACGAGCCTGCGGCAGCAGAGGCCGGCGTGACGTTGCACCAGCCCAAGGCGCGCTATGCATTCTCCCAGGGAAGTTGTCCGCGGATCACGGGAACCTGGCCGTGGTGGGCTGCACCGGTTCCCGTGAGGGGCAGTGTGGAGAGTGACCTGTGCTTGCACACAGGCTTTTTCGTGGCAGCAGCAGCAGCCTTAGCGTCTCATGCCCGTCTCTGGGGTCCGCGCTGATAGCTGCGGCTCGCGCCCATCTCTGGAGCTCATTTAGGCGGTGCTCTGAATCCCCTCTCCTTGCGCACTGCGAAACAAAGAGGAAAGAAAAAGTCTCTTGCCTCTTCGGCAGCTGCAGACTTTTTCCCGGACTCCCTCCCGGCTAGCTGTGGTGAGCTAACCCCATCAGGCTGTGTTCCTGCTGCCAACCCCAGTCCTCTCCCTGTGATCCGACTGAAGCCCGAGCCTCAGCTCCCAGCCCCTGCCCACCCCGGCGGGTGAGCACACAAGCCTCTCGGGCTGGTGAGTGCTGCTCAGCACCGATCCTCTGTGCAGGAGTCTCTCTGCTTTGCCTTCCGCACCCCTGTGGCTGCACTCTCCTCTGTGACTCCGAAGCTTTCCCCCTCTGCCACCTGCAGTCTCCGCCCGCGAAGGGGCTTCCTAGTGTGTGGAAACCTTTCCTCCTTCACAGCTCCCTCCCACTGGTGCAGGTCCCATCTCTATTCTTTTGTCTCTGTTATTTCTTTTTTCTTTTGCCCTACCCAAGTACGTGGGGAGTTTCTTGCCTTTTGTGAGGTCTGACGTCTTCTGCCAGCGTTCAGTGGGTGTTCTGTAGGAGCAGCTCCACATGTAGATGTATTTCTAATATATCTGTGAGAAGGAAGGTGATCTCCACGTCTTACTCTTACGCCATCTTGCCCAGACTCCCCTGCCCCGTATGATCCTTTTAATGTGCTGTTGTATTCTGTTTGCTAGTATTTTACTGAGGATATTTGCATCTATGTTCATCAGCGATATTGGCCTCTAGTTTTCTTTCTTTTTTTTTTTTTTTTTCTAGTTTTCTTTTTTGGTGACTTCTTTGTCAGGTTTTGGTATCAGGGTGATCGTGACCTCATAGAATCAGTTTGGGAGTGTTCCTGTCTCTGCTATATTTTGAAAGACTTTGAGAAGGATAGGTGTTAGCTCTTCTCTAAATATTTGATAGAGTTCACCTGTGAAGCCACCTGGTCCTGGGCTTTTGTTTACTGGAAGATTTCTAATCACAGTCTCAATTTCAGTGCTTGTGATTGTTCTGCTTACATTTACTATTTCTTCTAGGTTCTGACTCAGAACGTTGTGCTTTTCTAAGAATTTGTCCATTTCTTCCAGGTTTCCATTTTATTGACATATAGTTGCTTGTAGTAATCTCTCATGATCCTTTGTATTTCTGCAGTGTCAGTTGTTACTTCTCCTTTTCATTTCTAATTTTATTGATTTGAGTCTTCTCCCTTTTTTTCCTGGTGAGTCTGGCTAGTGTTTTATCAATTTTGTTTATCTTCTCAAAGAACCAGCTTTCAGTTTTATTGATCTTTTCTGTTGTTTTCTTTTTTTCTATTTCATTTATTTCTGCTCTGATCTTCATGATTTATTTCCTTCTACTAACTTCAGGTTTTGTTTATTCTTCTTTCTCTAGTTCCTTTAAGTGTAAGGTTAGATTGTTTATTTGCGATTTGTCGTATTTCTTGTGGTAGGATTTTATTGTTATAAACTTCCCTCTTAGAACTGCTTTTGCTGCATCCCATAGGTTTTGGGTTGTTGTGTTTTCATTGTCATTTGTTTCTAGGTATTTTTTGATTTCCTCTTTGATTTCTTCAGTGATCTCTTGGTTACTTAGTAGAGTATTCTTAAGCTCCATGGGTTTGTATTTTTACAGATTTTTTTTCCTTTAATTGATATCTAGTCTCATAGCATTGTGGTCAGAAAACATACTTGATGTGCTTTCAATTTTCTTAAATTTACCAAGGCTTGATCTGTGACCCTAGATATTTTTTATCCTTGAGAATGTTCTATGAGCACTTGAGAAGAAAGTGTATTCTGTTGTTTTTGGATGGAATGTCCTATAAATATCTATTTAAGTCCATCTTGTTTAACGTATAATTTAAAGCTTGTGTTTCCTTATTTATTTTCATTTTGGATGATCTGTCCATTGGTGAAAGTGGGGTGTTAAAGTCCCCTACTATGATTGTATTACTGCCGATTTCCCCTTTTATGGCTGTTAGAATTTGCCTTATGTATTGAGGTGCTCCTGTGTTGAGTGCATAAATATTTACAATTGTTATATCTTCTTCTTGGATTGATCCCTTGATCATTATGTAGTGTCCTTCTTTGTCTCTAGTAATAGTCTTTATTTTAAAGTCTATTTTGTCTGATATGAGAAGTGCTATTCCAGCTTTCTTTTGATTTCCATTTGCATAGAATATCTTTTTTCATTCCCTCACTTTCAGTCAGTAGGTTCCTAGCCCTGAAGTGGGTCTCTTGTAGACAGCATATGCATGGGTCTTCTTTTTGTATCATTCAGCCATTCTGTGTCTTTTTGTTGGAGCATTTAATGAATTTACATAAGGTAGTTATCAATATATATGTTCCTATTAACATTTGCTTAATTGCTTTGTTTTTGTTATTGTAGGTCTTTTCCTTCTCTTGTGTTTCCTGCCTAGAGAATTTCCTTTAGCATTTGTTGTAAAGCTGGTTTGGTGGTGCTGAATTCTCTTACCTTTTGCTTCTCTGTAAAGGTTTTAATTTCTCTGTCGAAACTGAATGAGACCCTTGCTGGGTAGAGTAATATTGATTGTAGTTTTTTTTCTCTTTCATCACTTTAAATATGTCCTGCCACTCTCTTCTGGCTTGCAGAGTTTCTGCTGAAAGATCAGCTGTTAACCTTATGCGGATTCCCTTGTATGTTCTTTTTTGCTTTTCCCTTGCTGCTTTTAATATTTTTTCTTTGTATTTAATTTTTGATAGTTTGATTAATATGTGTCTTGGCGTGTTTCTCCTTGGATTTTTCCTGTATGGGACTCTGCACTGCCTGGACTTGACTGACTATTTCCTTTCCCTTATTAGGGAAGTTTTCAGCTAAAATCTCTTCAAATATTTTCTCAGTCCCTTTCTTTTTCTCTTCTTCTTCTGGGACCCCTATAATTTAAATATTCCTGCATTTAATGTTTACCCAGAGGTCTCTGAGACAGTCCTCTATTCTTTTCATTCTTGTTTCTTTATTCCACTCTGCTGTAGTTATTTCCACTCTTTTGTCTTCCAGTTCACTTATCCGTTCTTCTGCCTCAGTTATTCTGCTATTGATTCCTTCTAGAGTATTTTTAATTTCATTTATTGTGTTGTTCATCATTGTTTGTTTGCTCTTAAGTTCTTCTAGGTCCTTGTTAAACGTTTCTTTGTTTTCTCCATTGCATTTCCAAGATTTTGGCTCATCTTTATTCTCATTAGCGTGAATTCTCTTTCATGTAGACTGCCTATTTCCTGTTCATTTTTTTTTTTATTTGGTTGGTGTTTACCTTGCTCCTTCATCCGCTCCATGTTTCTCTGTCTTCTCATTTTGCTTTTCTTTATCTGTTTGTGTTCTCCTTTTTGCAGGCTGCAGGTTCATAGTTTCCATTGTTTTTGATGTCTGCCCCCAGTGGGTAAGTTTGGTTCAGTGGGTTGTGTAGGCTTCCTTGTAGAGCAGACTGGTGCCTGTGTTCTGGTGGATGAGGCTAGATCTTGCCCTTTTGGTGGGCAGGACAGCATCTGTTGGTGTGCTTTGGGGTGTCTGTGGCCTTAATATGACTTTAGGCAGCCTCTCTTCTAATGGGTGCTTTTGTGTTCCTGTCTTGCTAGTTGTTTGATCTAGGGTGTCCAGCACTGTAACTTGCTGGTTGTTGAGAGGAGCTAGGTTTTAATATTGAGATGGAGATTTCTGGGAGAGCTTTCACCATTTGATATTACATGGAACCAGGAGATCTCTGGTGGACCAATGTCCTGATTTCGGCTCTCCCACCTCAGAGGCACAGGCCTGATACCTGGCTGGGGCACAAAGACCCTGTCAGCCACACGGCCAGGTATATGGGGAGTTTCTTGCCTTTTGGGAAGTCTGAGGTCTTTTGCCAGCGTTCAGTAGGTGTTCTGTAGGAGTTGTTCCACATATAGATGTATTTCTGATGTATTTTTGCGGAGGAAGGTGATCTTCACATCTTACTCTTCCACCATCTTGAAGGTCTCTCTCAACCAGTGTGTCAAAAGCTTTTAAGTTTTATTAGGTCCTGCTTGTTTAATTTTGTTTTTATTTTCATTATTCTAGGAGGTGGAGCCAAAAAGATCTTGCTGTGATTTATGTCAGAGAGAGTTATGTCTATGTTTTCCTCTAAGAGTTTTCTAGAATCCAGTTTTACATTTATGCCTTTAATCCATTTTGAGTTTATTTTTGTGTATGGCAGTTATAAAATAGAAAACTAATTAGAACCTACTATATAGCACAGAGAACTCTGTTCAATACTCTCTAATGACCTATATGGGAAGATAATCTAAAAAAATGTATGTATATGTATATGTATAACTGATTCACTTTGTTACACAGCAGAAATAAACACATTGTAAATCAACTATATTCCAATAAAAATTAATTTAAAAAGTAAAATAAACTCTAAGTGAGGAATCTTGAAATTAGTAAGATATAGCTTTTTCTTTTTGATGCTTTTTAACATTTTCTTCCCTCTAGTGGTGTAATGCTCATCTGCTTTAGTTCATTGCAGTTCTCATGTATCCCTTAAATTTCAGCTGTAATGTTTTCTCCTCCAGGACATATTCCCCAGGAAAAGTGAAGCACATCTTCCTTCTATAGGGCTTATCTAGGAGAATATAGCACTTCTCCCAGTAATCAAATGATTCCTCACTTATTTGTGTCCCACACTGAATTGTGGAAGCAATGGAAAGCAAGAAATGTGGTATACACAATTTTGGATCCCCAGCATTCATCTCAGTGTCTAGCACACAGGAAGCACTTAATAGGTGTTTATTGCTTGAATTAATAAACAAATGAACCGTTCTGAAAAACAAAATTGACAAATAAAGTGTTGTCTAATAAAAAACCATGCAGAATATGCTGAAATAGGAGACACTAAGAGGCAGGTAAATTGTTTATATTACAAAATGTATTAAGAGTATGATTTGAACAATATGTAGTAAGTGCCCTATATATTATGCTATTGCTGAATCACTGTATCACATAAGAATTTAATCTTGTGACCCTGATTCTCCAATGTTAGTGTGTCAGAATTAATAATATGAAAAACTACCTCAATTTAAATAGATTTGACAAATGAGGTAAATATAATTTCATTTGAATCAAAAAACTTCTCAGGCAAAAGTTCTTCAGCATTTTTTCTAACGAGACTCATACACATATGATTCAACAGGAGAACTTGGAAAATGATTGTTAAACTAAATTGTTCACATATTTTGCATTTTTTTGGTACGCATAGTCTAGAGCAATAATTTTAACATACCATGGAAAAGTCCATTTTATTTGAAAACTACAAATAAAAATTGTATAGGATTATGAGACTACAGTTTCCCATATACATTACTTTTATTCCCTCTTGCTTACCCTACAATGTGCCATGAGAATATAGCATAATTTGGGGAGGAAAGGGAAAAGGAATGAATTTCCATGGTCTTATTTCTAATTATGGCCTTAGGCAATGGAAGATTTTGAATGGGCCAAGCAATGAAAAGTCTCCATTTCATCAACTGAATTGTCCTAAATGAAATTTTGTCTATTATAACTGGTGGAATCATTGCATCTCCCTTCCTGAAGAATGAGCCAGTTATTAAGAACAGATTGCATGTGGATTCAAGTTAAATTATACATTAATATTAAAATGTATTTCCCTTTAAAGTTTTTAATTTATGAAATCATCAATTTTTATAGGGAAAAAAAAGGATAATTATATAGATTTCTACCATTGCTCAATGAATACAACCAGCTGCAGGAAAAATCCATTAGAAAAACATCTCTACTAGAAGGAAACACAAATCCAATGAACATTTATATGAAACATTTGGAAATTCAGGCTTTAGTCTTATGGAAGTTATTCAAATGACTGCCTCTCATTAAATGTTGAGAGCAAAACAGGGCTGATATGCCAGTGTAAATGAGCAAATCTTCCAACTGTTATAAAGGGTAGTATAGTGAGTGTCTTTAACATTCAATAGCATAAGTCAACCATAACATAAGGCAATGAAGCCAGGCTTAACTAGGATATGCATAAATTTATATACATATAGCCCCATTGCTAAAAATATAATCAATGGCTGCCATAACAAGTTGATTTTGCTCACAGTATTACTCCCACAGTATTACTTTACTTTTGTTGTATTAAAGTGGTATACTATGTTTTTGAAAACATTGTCATAACTGATTTTTAAATTGTGTATTTATTGTATGATGGAAGTTATTCAACACATCTCAAAGAATAACACTTTAAATCTTTGTCCATTTTGAACATTTAACAAAAAATCCTCTTTTATCTTCTAGATTATTTCAATAATATCAAACCCAATTAATCTGGAGAAGAAAGAAAGATAAAAATTGGTTAGCTTATATATAAGGAGTGGCCAGAGTATGACAATGACAGAGGTAGTTTACTGCATGGGTTTTAAAAATAATATATTTTCATATCAGTCAACAAAGAGAATTATGGAAGATAGTTCTTCCTAAAAGAACATAGGGAAGGAATGGAAAAGAAAGGTGTAAGATAGTTTGACCAGTGTGACCATTAAAGGGAGTGGTAAGATGAGGGTAAGTAAAGAAGTAATAATGTAAGTAAATATCACTTTAAAAAGGAGAAAGATCTAGGCAGCATACTCAGGAAGTTCGCCCCTCACTTCCTGGAAGTCTACCATCTTATATATAGGATACAAACATATCCAAAGGTCTTACAATTCTCTTCATCCTGGGGACTTTGCCCTTCCCATGTTTCACAATATCCACTAGAGTAGCTCCCTACCAGTCGCTCTCAGAGTTTTCTAATTATGCTCCATATATGTTTTTCTCATGCCTACAAAAATCTGCCAACAAAGAAAAAAATATCAGAACCCTTATGTCATCATAAGGATACCTAAGGAGACTCATCCTTGTGCTTTCCATTTGCAAGCAGTCTTTCAGACTTGGGGTGATGATCAAGAGAGATGATTCACACCAGTTAAAATAGACATCATGGGGAAGCAGGGGCAACTTGGTGTAAGAATGCTGTGGGACAGTAGCTGTCCATTGCCCCCCACCCTTACCGCCAGATCCACTATCGTCCCTTCACCACCATGCTCTCTGCCACAGGAAAGTTGTTTTTTATGGACTTTATCATCCAGGCTTCTTTACCCTCTGGCTTCCATTTTGGTTTGGCTAATAAGAGTTGTCCACAGGAAAACTGGAAGATAGAAGGAGAAATACTAATTAGGCATTTCTGACCCCTCTTACGTGCTTTGCCACTCTACTGCCTGCATTTGAAGGTAGAGCTCCCATTACAGTCAGTCCTCCCTGGATCCAAGTCCTCCCAGATCCAGCATCACATTTTCTCCTCTTACCCTTTCAATCCTTTGAGCAACAATAGCTTCCCTTATAGCCAGTCCCTAATACTTCAATAGTCTTTGATCATTCATTTAACTCCACCCACACCACGGTGATTGTTCTACTCATTAACTTCTCTTTAGTTAAACCTACTAAGTGTGCCTTCTTTTTGCTTCAGAACCCTGACACAGCCTGGAGATAGTCCTACATTGCACATCACAACACTTTCCCACAGGAGATCTGGGTAAGTCAAAGAATTGGTCACTTTGGAAGGCTAGAGCTGAAAATGACAACTCCATAAACATCACTCCACCTTCTTCCACTGACCAGGATTCATCTAACTGAGAAATTTGTCAGAGATGATTGCAAATATCTACAATATCCATCTTTGTGTCATTGATGAAGAGGATATTCCTAATAAAATACAGTGTGATAACAGTGGATATTTAAATAAACAAATACAAATATTCCCATAATCTTTACACCCCCCAAAAAATGTTAAGAACATAGGTCCTTTATGATCATTCTATGACAGTTCCCTATTTCTTTCTTTCTAACAGTACTATAAACTGTAGAAGTTTTCATGTTTGTTTTTATTTCTATCTTCCTCACTGCACAGAAGCTACATGAGGGCCCATGTCTGTACTCATTATGGTGTATCGCCAGTGTCAAAGAAAGGTAGAGCACAGAGTAGTCATTCAATACACAATATTTGTGAATGAATTATTGAAAATAAATTTTCCTATGTGCCTATTGTACACTAAGTGCTGTAATAAGAGTTTTCATGGAGCTCATAGCCAAGGGGGAATACACAAAAAATAAATAGCGGCAATAGAGTGCTATAAATGCTATGTACCAGTCAGTAAATCAAGAACTTTACATTCATTATCCCATGTAATTGTCTTCACACCCTTCAACGAGTCCTATATTACTATTATTCCCATTTACAGATGAAGAAACATTATCAGAGAAGATAAGTAACTTGCCTAATTTCACATAGCTAGTAAGTAGTAAAGTTAGGACTTGAGCCTATATTTGTCTTATACCTCCCTATTCTGTTTCATGGAAGCTCTGAGTATTCAGTCATTGATTAATTCAATTAATATTTATGTGAATGTTTATTTTATATCATATACTAGTTCTGGGAGCTAGGCACATTGCAGTAAACAAAAGAGAAAAAGTCTCTTCCTTCACTGAGCTGACATTAAAAATTACAGAGACAAACAACAGAAACAAACTGATAAGGTATATAAGAAAATATCCAAGTCATCATATTTTGAAGAAAATTAAAGCAGAGTAAGAGGAGAGAAATAGTGAGTGGGTTTCTGTTTTAAACTGGGTTGTCAATGAAGGCCACTCTGAGATCTGGGAAGTTGCTGGCCTATTTAATATCTTTTGAGCACATTAGAAAAAGGCAGGGAGTGGAGAAGGAGTATGCAGGGTTCACACCTCCTCACAACTAGGGCACCTACTAGGTGTTGGTGTGGGACCTCTGACACCTACGGGGACGGGAGGAATCCCCACACGACCAGGTAGTACTTGGGAGGGAAGGAGGGGGGGAAGAAAAGTGGGGGCAGGATGGAACCAGCACCCCTGAGGGCAGGCTGGGAGAAGGGACAGGTTCCCATGCTTGGAGGAGTGCACTCACGGCGAGGTGATCAGCAGTGACAGAGAGGGACTTTTGAAAGAATGGGGGATTGGAGGGGAATGTGATGAGTGTCTCCCACACCAACTCAGGCCCTGGCAAGCCTGCTGGGGTACCGCACCTGAAACACCAAAGTCTGGTGTCCCTTCCAGTGGTGAGTCCTGGGCCTGAGACCCCCTGCCAAGGCCTCTTCCGGCTTCACAAGTCCTGGGCCTGAGCACCCCTACCCTCCACCACCAAGGCCTCTTATGGCTCCCCAGATCTCGGGCCTGAGCCCTGACCCTGTCAAAGCCTCCAAGGTCCATGCGGGTCATGGCAGTCTGAGCACCGCTCCCATCCAAGGTATCCTTCAGCTGCACTGACCCCTGCAAGTGCACCTGTGGAGGCAGAAATACAATGGAGGCACAGATGGAGAAAATAAAAGAAATGTTTAACAAGGACCTAAAAGAACTAAAGAACAAACAAATAGTGATGAACTACAAAATAACTGAAATGAAAAAAAATACACTAGAAAGAATCAAAAGTAGGATAACTGAGACAGAAGAACGAATAAGTGAGCTGGAAGATAGAATGGTGGAAATAACTGATGAGGAGCAGAATAAAGAAAAAAGAAAAAAGAAATGAGGACAGTCTCAGAGAACTCTGGGACAACAGTAAACATACCAACATTGAATTATAGGGGTCTCAGAAAAAGAAGAGAAAGAGAAAGGGTCTGAGAAAATATTTGAAGAGATTATAGACAAACAATTCCCTAACATGGGAAAGGAAATAGCCACCCAAGTCAAGGAAGCACAGAGAGTCCCATACAGGATAAACCCAAGGAGAAACATGACGACACATGTTAATCAAACTAACAAAACTTAAATTCAAAGAAAATATATTAAAAGCAGCAAGAGAAAAGTAAAAAGTAACATACAACGGAATCCTCATAATTTTATCAATTGATTTTTCAGCAGAAACTCTGCAGTCCAGAAGGGAGTGGCAGGATATATTTAAAGTGATGAAAGGGAAAAACCTATAACAAAGGTAACTCTACCCAGCAAGGATCTCATTCAGATTTGACAGAGAAATCAAGAGATTTGCAGAGAAGCAAACCCTAAGAGAATTCATCATCACCAAACCAGCTTTACAACAAATGCTAAAGGAACTTCTCTAGTTGGGAAACACAAGATAAGAAAAAGACCCACAAAAACAAATGCAAAACAATAAAGAAAATGGTAATAGGAACATACATATCGATAATTACTTTAAATGTAAATGGATTAAATGCTCCAACCAAAAGACACCGACTGGTTGAATGGATACAGAAACAAGACCATTATATATACAATAGACCCACTTCAGACCTACAGACATGTACAGACTGAAAGTGAGGGGATGGAAAAAGATCTTCCATGCAAATGGAAATCAAAAGAAAGCTGGAATAGTAATACTCATAAAAACTCATAGATAAACTAGACTTTAAAATAAAGACTGTTACAAGAGAAGTGGAAGAAGACTACATAATGATCAAGTGATCAATCTGAGAAGAATATATAACAATTATAAATATTTATGCACCCCTGATAGGAGCACCTCAATACATAAGGCAAATCCTAACAGCCACAAAAGGGGAAATCGACTGTAACACAATAACACTGGGGGAGTTTGACACCTCACTTACACCAATGGACAGATCATACAGACAGAAAATAAATACGGAAACACAAGTTTTTAATGACACAATAGACCAGATAGACTTAATTGATATTTATAGGACATTTCATCCAAAAGCAGCAGAATACAATTTCTTCTCAAGTGCACATGGAACATTCCCCAGGATAGGTCACATTTTGAGTCACAAATCAAGACTCATTAAATCTAATAAAATTGAAATCATATCAAGCATCTTTTCCAAACACAACACTATGAAATTAGAAATCAATTACAGGAAAAAAACAGTAAAAACCACAAACATACGGAGGCTAAACAATACACTACCAAATGACCAAGAGATCACTGAAGAAATCAAACAGGAAATAAAAAAATACATAGAAACATACAATAGTAACAAAAAAACATGACCCAAAACTTATAGGATACAGCAAAAGCTGTCCTAAGAGGGAAATTTATAGCAATTCAATCCTACCTCAAAAAACAAGAAAAATCTCAAATAAAAAACCTAAACTTACACCTAAAGCAACAAGACAAAGAACAAACAAACCCAAACTTGGTAGAAGGAAAGAAATCATAAAAATCAGAGCACAGATAAGTGAAATAGAAGCAAAGATAATAATAGCAAAATATCAATGGAACTAAAAGCTGGTTCTTTGAGAAGATAAACTAAATTGATAAATGTTTAGCCAAACTCCTCAAGGAAAAAAGGGAGAGGATTGAAATCAATAAAATTAGAAATGAAAAAGGAGAAAATACAATGGACCCCACAGAAACACAAAGGATCATAATAGACTACTATAAGCAACTATATGTGAAGAGAGTGAGCAATCTGTACAAAATGGAAATTTTCTTAGAAAAGTACAACCTTCCAAGACTAAACCAGGAAGAAATAGAAAATATAAACAGACCAATCACAAATAATGAAATTGAAACTGGAATTAAAAATCTTCCAAAAAACAAAATTCCAGGAATAAATGGCATCACAGGCAAATTCTATCAAACACTTAGAGAAGATTAACACCCATCCTTCTCAAACTCTTCAAAAATTGCAGAGAAAAGAACACTCCCAAGCTCATTCTATGAGGACACCATCACCCTGATACCAAAATCAGACCAAGATATCACAAAAAAGAAAATTACACACCAATATCACTGATGAAAATAGACAAAAAATCCTCAACTAAATACTAGCAAACAGAATTAAACAACACATTAAAAGGATAATACACCATGATCAACTGGGATTTATTGCAGAGATGCAAGAATTCTTCAATATATGCAAACCAATGTGATACACTATATTAACAAATTAAAGAATAAAAACCATATGATCATCTCAACAGATGAAAAAGCTTTTCATAAAATTCAACACACATTTATAATAAAAACTCTTCAGAAAGTGAGCCTAGAGGGAACCTACCTCAACATAATAAAGGACATATATGACAAACCCACAGAAAACATCATTCTCAATGGTGAAAAAATGAAATCATTTCCTCTAAGATCAAGAACAAGACAAGGATATCCACTCTCATGACTTTTACTCAACATAGTTTTGGAAGTCCTAGCCAGGGCAATCAGAGAAGAAAAAGAAATAAAAGGAATCCAAATTGGAAAGAAGAAGTAAAAGTGTCACTCCTTGCAGATGACATGATACTATACATAGAGAATCGTAAATATGCCACCAGAAAGCTATTAGAGCTCATGAATGAATTTGGTAGATTTGCAGGATACAATATTAATGCACAGAAATCTCTTGCATTCATATATACTAACAAAAAAAGATCAGAAAGAGAAATTAAGAAAACAATCCCACTTTCTATTGCAACCAAAAAGAATAAAATACCTAGGAATAAACATACCTAAGGAGGTAAAAGACCTATACTCAAAAAACCATAAGAACTGATGAAAGAAATAAAAGATGACACAAACGGATGGAGAGATATACAATGTACTTGGATTGGAAGAATCAATATTATGAAAATAACTATACTTCCCAAAGCAATCTACAGAATCAGTGTGATCACTATCAAATTACCAATGGCATTTTTCACAGAACTAGAACAAGAAATTTTACAATTTGTATGGAAACACAAAAGACCCCAAATAGCCAAAGCAATCTTGAGGGGAAAAAATGGAGCTGGAGGAATCACACTTCCTGACTTCAGACTATAATACAAAGCAATAGTAATTAAGACAGTATGGTACTAGATTTCCCTGGTGGTGCAGTGGTTAAGAATCTGCCTGCCAATGCAGAGGACATGGGTTTGATCCTTGGTCCGGGAAGATACTACATGCCATGAGGCAACTAAATCCATGCACCACAACTACTGAGCTTGCACTCTAGAGCATGCGATCCACAACTACTGAACCCATGCACCACAATTACTGAAGCCTGCATGCCTAGAGCCTGTGCTCCACAACAAGAGAAGCCACCACAATGAGAAGCCCATGCACCACAACGAAGAGTAACCCCCTGCTAGCCGGAACTAGAGAAAGCCCTCCCACAGCAATGATGACCCAACACAGCCAAAAAAAAAAAAAAAAAGACAGTATGGTACTGGCACAAAAACAGAAATATACATCAATGGAACAGGATAAAGCCAAGAGATAAACCCACACACCTACGGTCACCTAAGCTATGGCAAAGAAGGCAAAACTATAAAATGGAGAAAAGACAGTCTCTTAAATAAGTGGTGCTGGGAAAATTAGACAGCTACATGTAAAAGAATGAAATTAGAATACTCCCTAACCCCATACACAAAAATGAAGTCAAAATGGATTAAAGACCTAAATGTAAGACTGGATACTATAAAACACTTAGAGGAAAAAATAGGAAGATCACTCTTTGACATAAATCACAGCAAGCTCTTTTTTGACCCACCTCCTAGAGTAATGAAAATAAAAAACAAAAATAAACAAATGGGACCCAATTAAACTTAAAAGTATTTGCAAAACAAAGGAAACTATAAACAAGATGACAAGACAACTCTCAGAATGGGAGAAAGTATTTGTAAACAAAGCAACTGATGGGATTAATCTCCAAAATACACAAACAGCTCATGCAGTTTAATATCAAAAAACAAACAGGCCAATCAAAAAATGGGCAGAAGACCTAAATAGACATTTGTTGAAAGAAGACATGCAGATGTCCAAGAGGCAATGGAAAAGATGCTCAATGTCACTAATTATTAGAGAAATCCAAATCAAAACTACAATGAGGTATCACATCACACCAGTCAGAATGACCATCATCAAAAAATCTACAAATAATAAATGCTGGAGAAGATGTGGAGAAAAAGGAGAACCCTTTGCACTGTTGGTGGGAATGTAAATTGATACAGCCACTATGGAGAACAGTATGGAGGTTCCTTAAAAAACTAAAAATAGAACTACCATATGACCCAGCAATCCCACTACTGGGCATGTATCCTGAGACAACCATGTACCCCATGGTACATTCTTCAAAAACTTATGTACCCCAATGTTAATAGCAACACTATTTACGATAGCCAGGACATGGAAGCAAACTGAATGTCCATTGGCTGATGAATGGATAAAGATGAGGGTACATACATACAATGGAATATTACTCTGCCAAAACAAGGAACGAAATTGGGTCATTTGTAGAGATGTGGGCGGACCTATAGTCTGTCATGTTGAGTGAAGTAAGTCAGAAAGAGAAAAACAAATATTGTGAGAGAAGACCTTCAATATGGCAGAGGAATAAGACTTGGAGATGACCTTGCTCACCACAAATACATCAAAAATTCAAGTACATATGGAACAACTCCTACAGAACATCTACTGAAGGCTGTCAGAAGACCTCAGACTTCCCAAAAGGCAAGAAACTCCCCACACACCTTGGTATGGTAAAAGAAAAAGGAAAAAACAGAGACAAAAGAATAGGTCCTGGACCTGGACCTTGGGGAGGGAGCTGTGAAGGAGGAAAAGTTTTCCAACACTAGGAAGCCCCTTTATTGGTGGGGACAGGGGGTGCGGGGGGGAAGCTGAACACCCCATGCAAAACAACTAGCAATAGAGGAACACAACCCCACCCATTAGCAGAGAGACTGCCTAAAATCATAATAAGTTCACAGACACCTCAAAACACACCACCGTACAAGGTCCTGCCACCAGAAAGACAAGACCCAGCCTCATCCATCAGAACACATAAACCAATACCATCCACCAGAAAGCCTACACAAAGCACTGAACCAAACTTACCCACTAAGGGGCAGACACTAAAAATAACGGGAACTGTGAAAATGCAGCCTGAGAAAAGGAGACCACAAACACTGTAAGTTAAGCAAAATGAGAAGAGAGAGAAATATGCAGCATAAGAGGAGCAAGGTAAAAACCCACGAGACCAAAAAGTGAAGATGAAATAAGCAGTCTACCTGAAAAATAATTCAGAGTATTGAGAGTAACATGATCCAAAATCTTGGAAATAGAATGGAGAAAATATAAAAAATGTTTAATAAAGACCTAGAAGAATTAAAGAGCAAACAAACAATGATGAACAACGCAATAAATGAAATTAAAAATTCTCTAGAAGGAATCAATAGCAGAATAACTGAGGCAGAAGAACTGATAACTGACTTGGACATAAAATAGTGGAAATAACTACCTCAGAGCTGAATAAAGAAGAAAGAATGAAAAGAATTGAAAACAGTCTCAGAGACCTCTGGGACAACATTAAGCGCACCAACATTTGAATTATGAGGGTCCCAGAAGAAGAAGAGAAAAAGAAAGGGACTGAGAAAATATTTGAAGAGATTATAGTTGAAAATTTCCCTAATATGGGAAAGGAAATAGTCAATCAAGTCCAGGAAGCACAGAGAGTCCCATACAGGATTAATCTAAGGAGAAACATGCCAAGACACATATTAATCAAACTATCAAAAATTAAATACAAAGAAAAAATATTGAAAGCAGCAAGGGAAAAACAACAAATAATATACAAGGGAATCCCTGTAAAGTTAAGAGCTTATATTTCAGCAGAAATTATGCAAGCCCTAAGGGAGTGGCAGGACATATTTAAAGTGATGAAAGGGTAAAACCTACAACCAAGATTATTCTACCAAGCAAGGATATCATTCAAAATCAATGGAGAAATTAAAACCCTTACAGACAAGCAAAAGTTAAGAAGGAACATCTCTAGGCATGAAACACAAGAGAAGGAAAAGATCTACAAAAGAAAAAACCCAAAACAATTAAGAAAATCGTAATAGGAACATACATATCGATAATTACCCTAAATGTAAATGGATTAAATGCTCCAACCGAAAGACATAGACTGGCTGAATGGATACAAAAATAAGACCCGTGTATATGCTGTCTGTCTACAAGAAACCCACTTCAGACCTAGGGACACATACAGACTGAAAGTGAGGGGATGGAAAAAGATATTCCATGCAAATGGAAATCAAAAGAAAGCTGGAGTAGCAATTCTCATATCAGACAAAATAGACTTTAAAATATAGACTATTACAAGAGACAAAAAAGGACACTACATAATGATCAAGGGATCAAACCAAGAAGAAGATATAACAATTGTAAATATTTATGCACCCAACATAGGAGCACCTCAATACATAAGGCAAATGCTAACAGCCATAAAAGGGGAAATCGACAGTAACACAATAATAGTAGGGGACTTTAACACCCAGTTTCACAATGGACAGATCAACTAATAGGAAAATAAATAAGGAAACACAAGCTTAAAATGACACATTAAACAAGATGAATTTAATTGATATTTATAGGACATTCCATCCAAAAACAGCAGACTACACTTTCTTCTCAAGTGCTCATGGAACATTCTCCAGGATAGATCACATCTTGGGTCACAAATCAAGCCTTAGTAAATTTAAGAAAATTGAAATCATATCAAGTATCTTCCAACCACAATGCTAGGAGGCTAGATATGAATTACAGGAAAAAAAACTGGAAAAAATACAAACACATACAGGCTAAACCATACACTACTAAATAACCAAGACATAACTGAAGAAATCAAAGAGAAAATAAAAAAATACCTAGAAATAAATGACAATGAAAACACGATGACCCAGAACTTATGGGATGTAGCAAAAGCAGTTCTAAGAGGGAAGGTTATAGCAATACAATCCTACCTAAAGAAACAAGAAACATCTCTAATAAACAACCTAACCCTATACCTAAAGCAATTAGAGAAAGAAGAACAACAAAAACTGAAGTTAGTAGAAGGAAAGAAATCATAAAGATCAGATCAGAAATAAATGAAAAAGAAATGAAGGAAACTATAACAAAGGTCAATACAACAAAAAGCTGGGTCTTTGAGAAGATAAACAAAATTGATAAACCAATAGCCTGACACATCAAGAAAAAAAAAGGAGGGCTTCCCTGGTGGCGCAGTGGTTGAGAGTCTGCCTGCTAATGCAGGGGACACGGGTTCGAGCCCTGGTCTGGGAAGATCCCACATGCCGCGTAGCAGCTGGGCCCGTGAGCCACAACTACTGAGCCTGCGCGTCTGGAGCCTGTGGCCCGCAACGGGAGGGGCCGCGATAGTGAAAGGCCCGCGCACCGCGATGAAGAGCGGTCCCCGCACCGCGATGAAGAGTGGCCCCCACTTGCCGCAGCTAGAGAGAGCCCTCGCACAGAAACGAAGACCCAACACAGCCAAAAATAAATAAATAAATAAAAATAAATAAATAAAAAAAAAAAAAAAAGAAAAAAAAAGGAGAAGACTCAAATCAATAGAATTAGAAAAGAAAAAGGAGAAGTAACAAATGACTGCAGAAATACAAAGGATCATGAGAGATTAATACAAGAAACTATATGCCAATAAAATGGACATCCTGGAAGAAATGGACAAATTCTTAGAAAAGCACAACCTTCTGAGACTGAACCAGGAAGAAACAGAAAATATAAACATACCAATCACAAGCACTGAAATTGAGACTGTGATTAAAAATCTTCCAACGAACAAAAGCCCAGGACCAGATGGCTTCAAGGGCGAATTCTATCAAACATTTAGGGAAGAGCTAACACCTATCTTTCTCAAACTCTTCCAAAATATAGCAGAGGGAGGAACACTCCCAAACGGATTCTACGAGGCCACCATTAGCCTGATACCAAAACCAGACAAAGATGTCACAGAAAAAGAAACCTACAGGCCAATATCACTAATGAACATAGATGCAAAAATCCTCAACAAAATACTAGCAAACAGAATCCAACAGCACATTAAAAGGATCATACCCCATGATCAAGTGAGGTTTATCCCAGGGTGCAAGAATTCTTCAATATATGCAAATCAATGTGATACACCATATAAACAAACTGAAAGAAAATAACCATTTGATAATCTCAATAGATGCAGAAAAAGCTGTTGCCAAAATTCAACACGGATTTATGATAAAAACTCTCCAGACAGTGGGCATAGAGGGAACTTACATCAACATAGTAAACACCATATATGACAAACCCACAGCCAACATCGTTCTCAATGGTGAAAAACTTAAACCTTTCCACTAAGGTCAGCAATAAGACAGGGTTGCCCACTCTCACCACTGTTATTCAACATTGTTTGGGAAGTTTTACCCACAGCAATCAGAGAAGAAAAAGAAATAAAAGGAATACAATTTTGAAAAGAAGAAGTAAAACTGTCACTCTTTGCAGATGACGTGATACTATACACAGAGAATCCTAAAGTTGCTACCAGAATATTACTAGAGCTAATCAATGGATTTGTTAAAGTTGCAGGATACAAAATTAATGCATAGAAATCTCTTGCATTCCTATACACTAATGATCAAATATCTGAAAGAGAAATTAAGAAAGACTCCCATTTACCATTGCAACAAAAAGAATAAAATACCAAGGAATAAACCTACTTAAGGAGATAAAAGACCTGTATGCAGAAAACTATAAGACCCTGTTGAAAGAAATTAAAGATACAAACAGATGCAGAGATATACCATGTTCTTGGATTGGAAGAATTAACATTGTCTAAATGACTATATTACCCAAGGCAATCTACAGATTCAATGCAATCCCTATCAAACTACCAATGGCATTTTTCACAGAACTGGGGAAAAAAATTTCACAATTTATGTGGAAACACAAAAGACGCTGAATAGCAAAAGCAATCTTGAGAAAGAAAAACGGAGATGGAGGAATCAGGCTCCCTGACTTCAGACTATACTACAAAGCTATAGTAATCAAACAGTATGTTACTGGCACAAAAACAGAAAGATAGATCAATGGAAAAGAATAGAAAGCCAGAGATAAACCCATGCACATGTGGTCACCTTATCTTTGATATAGTAGGCAAGAGTATCAATGGAGAAAAGACAGCCTCTTCAATAAGTAGTACTGGGAAAACTGGACAGCTACATGTAAAAGAAAGAAATTAGAACTCTCCCAGCCCCATACACAAAAATAAACTCAAAATGGATTAAAGACATAAATGTAAGGCCAGACACTATCAAACTCTTAGAGGAAAACATAGGCAGAACACTCTATTACATAAATCACAGCAAGATCCTTTTTGGCCCACCTCTTAGTGAAATGGAAATAAAAACAAAAGATAAACAAATGGGACCTAGTGAAACTTAAAAGCTTTTGCACAGCAAAGGAAACTATAAATAAGACCAAAATACAACCCTCAGAATGGGAGAAAATATTTGCAAATGAAGCAACTGACAAAAGATTAATCTGCAAAATATACGAGCAGCTCATGTAGCTCAATTTCAAAAATACAGATAACCCAATCCAAAATGGGCAGAAAACCTAAATAGACATTTCTGTAAAGAAGATATACAGATGGACAGCAAACACGTGAAAGGATGGTCAACATCACTAATCATTAGAGAAATACAAATCAAAACTACAATGAGGCATCAGTTCACACTGGTCAGAATGGCCATAATCAGAAAATCTACAAACAATAAATGCTGGAGAAGGTGTGGAGAAAAGGGAACACTCTTGCACTGTTGGTGGGTATGTAAATTGACATAGCCACTATGGAGAACAGTATGGAGGTTCCTTAAAAAACTAAAAATAGAACTACCATATGACCCAGAAATCCCACTACTGGGCATGTACACTGAGAAAACCATAACTCTAAAAGAGTCACGTACCCCAATGTTCATTGTAGCACTATTTACAATAGCCAGGACATGGATGCAACCTAAGTGTCCATCGACAGATGAATGGATGAAGGAAATGTGGCACATATATACAATGGAACATTACTCAGCCATAAAATGAAATGAAATTGAGTTATTTGTAGTGAGGTGAATGGACCTAGAATCTGTCCTGCAGAGTGTAGTAAGTTAGAAAGAGATAAACAAATACCGTATGCTAACATATATATGGAATGTTAAAAAAAAAAAAGGTTCTGAAGAACCTAGGGACAGGACAGAAATAAAGATGCAGACATAGAGAATGGATTTAAGGACACGGGAAGGGGGAAGGGTAAGCTGGGACGAAGTGAGAGAGTGGCTTGGACATATATACACTACCAAATGTAACATAGATAGGTAGTGGGAAACAGCCGCATAGAACAGAGAGATCAGCTCAATGCTTTTCCACCACCTAGAGGTGTGGATTAGGGAATGCGTATGGGGATATGTGTATATGTATAGCTGATTCACTTTGTCTTACAGCAGAAACTAACACAACAATGTAAAGCAATTATACTCTAATAAAGATGTTAAAAAAAAAATAATGTACCAATTCTGACAGCATAGCTGTGAACTGATGACTTATTTTATTCTGGAAGAGAGGATGTAAGTGAAGGAAATGTTTATTGATGCAAGCAGATCTTTTTATCAGACAGGGCAATGGAAATACCAAAGATTGTCCATATTAGATGCTGTGCGAACTCATCTTATATAAAAATTTTAACTTTAAAAACAAACAAACAAATATTGTATATTTATGCATATATGTGGAATCTAGAAAAATGATACAGATGTACCTATTTGCAGAGCAAGAATAGAGACGTAGAGGTAGAGAATGGATTTGTGGGCACAGGGGTGGAAGGAGAAGGTGGGATGAATTGGGAGACTGTGATTGACGTATATACACTACCATGTGTAAAACAGATAGCTAGTGGGAACCTGCTGTATAGCACAGGGAGTTCAGCTCTATGATGATCTAGATGGTTGGGCAAGTAGGAAGGAGGTCCAAGAGGGAGGGAGTATTTGTATACATATAGCTGATTCACTTCGTTATACAGCAGAAACCAACACAACACTGTAAAGCAACTATACCCCAATAAAAATTAAACTCTAAAGTCTAAAGAAAAAAAAAAAAAGAAAGAAAAAGGTGGATTTTCCTTTAGGCATATGCAGCCCTTCTTGGGAACCACTGCGGCTCTCTGTTTCCATGGCAATTGTCAGAATCCAACCTCTCATTTTCTCACATTAGGTTTACTGCAAGTTTTCTGATTTGTCTCTCTACCCCTCCAGCCCTCTGACATGAGATTAATCTAAATTAGTCTGGCCTAGCAAACAAAACAGAGGCTGGATTTTGGGCTCCATTTCAATCTCTTTTAGGCAGCTTTGCATAGAAGTAAACTCAATGCAGTAGCCTGTTTGAGGATGCAATGTTTGATTAAAGGCCTGAATAAAATGAGGAATCAAGCCATGAGGACATGTGACAGGAAGAGCGTTTTTTTTTTTTTTTTTTTTTTTTTTTTTTTGACCTTAGGAATTTTATTAGCGCCACGATTTTTGTGTGTTTAAGAAATGGGCTCATTTTCCAGACAAAACTCTAATTCGAAAAGATACATGCACCCTTATGTTCACAGCAGCACTAGTCACAACAGCCAAGACATAGAAACAACCCAAATGTCCATCGGCAGACGAATGGACAAAGAAGACGTGTTACATAAATGCAGTGGAAGACCATTCAGCCACAAAAAAGAACGAAACAATGCCATCCGTAGCAACATGGATGGACCCAGAGACCATCGTACTAACGTGAAGGAAGTCAGACAGAGAGAGACAAAACACCACATGATATCACTTACATGTGGAATCTAAAATATGACACCAATGAACTTACCTACGAAACAGAAACAGACTCATAGACATAGAGAACAGACTTGTGGTTGCCAAGGGGGAGGAGGGTGGAGGGAGGGAGTGGGAATTTGGGGTCAGCAAATGCAAACTAGTGTATACAGAATGGATAAACAACAAGGTCCTAATGTATAGCATACAGAATTATATTCAATATCCTGTGATAAACCATAATGGAAAAGAATATAAAAAGGAGTGTATGTACCTGTATGACTGAATCACTTTGCTGTACAGCAGACATTAATGCAACATTGTAAATCTACCATATTTCAATTAAAAAAAAAGAAATGGGCTGATTTTATAAGTTTATGCAATTTCTCCCGAAATACATCTCTGTCAGCAGTATGTTTCCTATTACCAACAAAACAATAGTCAACTCACCACGTGACTTCCATTATCCAGTTCTCACTGCTGTAAATCTCAAGGGATATTTTCACCATTCGTTTGCAAATTGAAAGAATGACGTAAATGAAATAGCTTTGACAAGACAGAAGCCTTACATAACTGGGGATTTTATAAAACTTAGATTCTGTAAGGCCAGAAGCATTACAATTTTAAGGTTTATTGGCTTTTTTCCCCTTCTCACTAAGTTTTTGAGATTTAACACAACTTTATTCTGTTATTATTTCTGGAATTTGCTTTTTTTTTTTTTTTTTTTATTCACACACACACACACTGTATTTTATTTTTACAAGACATAAATAGACTGACACCAAGCATTGTACATGGATGACCACAACAAAAGCAACAATGATTGCAATTACCAAACATGAAACACACTCATACTATGTCATAATATTGACATTCAGTCCAGTAATCCTCCACTGTAACAGCTCCTTTACTTTGCAGTGAAAATTGATTTGTATATTCTTTGCCTCTGAGTCCTTGTGGGATTTTTTTTTTTTTTTAAATTCAGACAGAAAGTCACAAAAATTATACTCATCCTCATCAGTTCACTCAGTCCCATGTAATTATTTTTTTTTTTCATCTTGATCTTTTGTTAGCACTTTTATGAGTTCATCAGTTTTTCATTAGAGTTCTGAAAATGCTTATTCATTCAGTTCAGCAGTACAGTCAGTTACCAGAAACCTGTACTTGTCAGAGTCTTTTCCATGAATTTCTTGAAGATGAAACCCTTTTATAGGAACATATTTGCAAAATCATCAGAGTACACCCAGAACTGTCTGTAAATGACAAAAGACTTAAAAATGACCACGGTTAAAGATTTGATGAAAGTTCATAATAATGCAGTTGACAAGAAAATTAGTTATTTCTGAGATATACATTTTAAAGTAATAACTAGGATTATTACTTATAACATTATACCAGAACATATAAGATTTTTAGAAATTTCATGTAATGTCTGAAACATTTATATTAACATATTTCCATACATATTTCCATACAAATACAAATATAAGATTTTTAGAAATTTCATGTAATGTCTGAAACATTTATATTAACATATTTCCATACATATTTCCATACAAATACAAATATAAGATTTTTAAAAATTTCATGTAATGTCTGAAACATTTATATTAACATATTTCCATACAAATATCCCAATGAAAGTTTAGTATTAGTTGTTTTGTTTGTTTTTTTATACTGCAGGTTCTTATTAGGCATCAGTTTCATACACATCAGTGTATACATGTCAATCCCAATTGCCCAATCCAGCACACCACCATCCCCACCTCACCGCAGTTTTCCCCCCTTGGTGTCCACATGACCATTCTCTACATTTGTGTCTCAACTTCTGCCCTGCAAACTGGCTCATCTGTACCATTTTTCTAGGTTCCGCATACATGCATTAATATACGATATTTGTTTTTCTCTTTCTGACTTACCTCACTCTGTACGACAGTCTCTAGATCCATCCATGTCTCAACAAATGACTCAATTTCGTTCCTTTCCATGGCTGAGCAATACCCCACTGTATACATGTACCACAACCTCTCCATCCATTCGTCTGTCGATGGGCACCCAGGCTGCCTCCATGACCTGGCCACTGCAAATAGCGCCGCAATGAACATTCGGGTGCACGTGTCTCCTTGAACCACGGCTTTCCCTGGGTATATGCCCAGTAGTGGGATTGCTGGGTCATATGGTAATTCTATTTTTAGTTTTTTAAGGAACCTCCATACTGTTCTCCATAGTGGCTGTATCAATTTACATTCCCACCAACAGTGCAAGAGGGTTCCCTTTTCTCCACACCCTCTCCAGCATTTGTTGTTTGTAGATTTTCTGATGATGCCCATTCTAACAGGAGTGAGGTGATACCTCATTGTAGTTTTGATTTGCATTTCTCTAATAATTAGTGATGTTGAGCATCTTTTCATGTGCTTCGTGGCCATCTGTATGTCTTCTTTGGAGAAATGTCTATTTAGGTCTTCTGCCCATTTTTGGATTGGGGTGTTTGTTTCTTTGATATTGAGCTGAATGAGCTGTTTATATATTTTGGAGATTAATCCTTTGTCCGTTGATTCATTTGCAAATATTTTCTCCCATTCTGAGGGTTGACTTTTCGTCTTGTTTATGGTTTCCTTTGCTGTGCAAAAGCTTTGAAGTTTCATTAGGTCCCATTTGTTTATTTTTGTTTTTATTTCCATTACTCTAGGAGGTGGATCAAAAAAGATCTTGCTGTGATTTATGTCAAAGAGTGTTCTTCCTATGTTTTCCTCTAAGAATTTTATAGTGTCCAGTCTTATATTTAGGTCTCTAATCCATTTTGAGTTTATTTTTGTGTATGGTGTTAGGGAGTATTCTAATTTCATTCTTTTACATGTAGCTGTCCAGTTTTCCCAGCACCACTTATTGAAGAGACTGTCTTTTCTCCATTGTATATCTTTGCCTCCTTTGTCATAGATTAGTTGACCATAGGTGCGTGGGTTAATCTCTGGGCTTTCTATCTTGTTCCATTGATCTATGTTTCTGTTTTTGTGCCAATACCATACTGTCTTGATTACTGTAGCTTTGTAGTATAGTCTGAAGCCTGGGAGTCTGATTCCTCCAGCTCCATTTTTTTCCCTCAAGACTGCTTTGGCTATTCGGGGTCTTTTGTGTCTCCATACAAATTTTAAGATGATTTGTTCTAGCTCCGTAAAAAATGCCATTGGTAATTTGATAGGGATTGCATTGAATCTGTAGATTGCTTTGGGTAGTATACTCATTTTCACAATGTTGATTCTTCCAATCCAAGAACATGGTATATCTCTCCATCTGTTGGTATCATCTTTAATTTCTTTCATCAGTGTCTTATAGTTTTCTGCATACAGGTCTTTCGTCTCCCTAGGTAGGTTTATTCCTAGGTATTTTATTCTTTTTGTTGCAATGGTAAATGGGAGTGTTTCCATAATTTCTCTTTCAGATTTTTCATCATTAGTGTATAGGAATGCAAGAGATTTCTGTGCATTAATTTTGTATCCTGCAACTTTACCATATTCATTAATCAGCTCTAGCAGTTTTCTGGTGGAAGTTTTAGGATTCTCTATGTATAGTATCATGTCATCCGCAAACAGTGACAGTTTTACTTCTTCTTTTCCAATTTGTATTCCTTTTATTTCTTTTTCTTCTCTGATTGCCGTGGCTAGGACTTCCAGAACTATGTTGAATAATAGTGGTGAGAGTGGACATACTTGTCTCGTTCCTGATCTTAGAGGAAATGCTTTCAGTTTTTCACCATTGAGAATGATGTTTGCTGTGGGTTTGTCATATATGGCCTTTATTATGTTGAGGTAGGTTCCCTCTATGCCCACTTTCTGGAGAGTTTTTATCAGAAATGGGTGTTGAATTTTGTCAAAAGCTTTTTCTGCATCTATTGAGATGATCATATGGTTTTTATTCTTCAATTTGTTAATATGGTGTATCACATTGATTGATTTGCGTATATTGAAGAATCCTTGCATCCCTGGGATAAATCCCACTTGATCGTGGTGTATGATCCTTTTAATGTGTTGCTGGATTCTGTTTGCTAGTATTTTGTTGAGGATTTTTGCATCTATATTCATCAGTGATATTGGTCTGTAATTTTCTTTTTTTGTAGTGTCTTTGTCTGGTTTTGGTATCAGGGTGATGGTGGCCTCATAGAATGAGTTTGGGAGTGTTCCTTCCTCTGCAATTTTTTGGAAGAGTTTGAGAAGGATGAGTGTTAGCTCTTCTCTAAATGTTTGATAGAATTCACCTGTGAAGCCATCTGGTCCTGGACTTTTGTTTGTTGGAAGATTTTTAATCACAGTTTCAATTTCATTACTTGTGATTGGTCTGTTCATATTTTCTGTTTCTTCCTGATTCAGTCTGGGAAGGTTATACCTTTCTAAGAATTTGTCCATTTCTTCCAGGTTGTCCATTTTATTGGCATAAAGTTGCTTGTAGTAGTCTGTTAGGATGCTTTGTATTTCTGCGGTGTCTGTTGTAACTTCTCCTTTTTCATTTCTGATTTTATTGATTTGAGTCCTCTCCCTCTTTTTCTTGATGAGTCTGGCTAATGGCTTATCAATTTTGTTTATCTTCTCAAAGAACCAACTTTTAGTTTTATTGATCTTTGCTATTGTTTTCTTTGTTTCTATTTCATTTATTTCTGCTCTGATCTTTATGATTTCTTTCCTTCTGCTAACTTTGGGTTTTGTTTGTTCTTCTTTCTCTAGTTTCTTTAGGTGTAAGGTTAGATTGTTTACTTGAGATTTTTCTTGTTTCTTTAGGTAGGCTTGTATAGCTATAAACTTCCCTCTTAGAACCGCTTTTGCTGCATCCCATAGGTTTTGGGTCGTCGTGTTTTCATTGTCATTTGTCTCTAGGTATTTTTTGATTTCCTCTTTGATTTCTTCAGTGATCTCTTGGTTATTTAGTAACGTATTGTTTAGCCTCCA
Source organism: Balaenoptera musculus (assembly GCF_009873245.2). Classification (NCBI taxonomy): domain Eukaryota; kingdom Metazoa; phylum Chordata; class Mammalia; order Artiodactyla; family Balaenopteridae; genus Balaenoptera; species Balaenoptera musculus. Next base: position 48,074,773 of record NC_045801.1, on the reverse strand, counting down.
TGTGTTTGTCCTTTTTACGTTTTTTTTCCCTGTAATTCATTTCTAATCTCATAGCGTTGTGGTCAGAAAAGATGCTTGATATGATTTCAATTTTCTTAAATTTACTGAGGCTTGATTTGTGACCCAAGATGTGATCTATCCTGGAGAATGTTCCGTGCGCACTTGAGAAGAACGTGTAATCTGCTGTTTTTGGATGGAATGTCCTATATATATCAATTAAATCTATCTGGTCTATTGTGTCATTTAAAGCTTCTGTTTCCTTATTTATTTTCATTTTGGATGATCTGTCCATTGGTGTAAGTGAGGTGTTAAAGTCCCCCACTATTATTGTGTTACTGTCGATTTCCTCTTTTATAGCTGTTAGCAGTTGCCTTATGTATTGAGGTGCTCCTATGTTGGGTGCATATATATTTATAATTGTTATATCTTCTTCTTGGATTGATCCCTGGATCATTATGTAGTGTCCTTCCTTGTCTCTTGTAACATTCTTTATTTTAAAGTCTATTTTATCTGATATGAGTATAGCTACTCCAGCTTTCTTTTGATTTCCATTTGCATGGAATATCTTTTTCCATCCCCTCACTTTCAGTCTGTATGTGTCCCTAGGTCTAAAGTGGGTCTCTTGTAGACAGCATATATATGGGTCTTGTTTTTGTATCCATTCAGCCAGTCTATGTCTTTTGGTTGGGGCATTTAATCCATTCACGTTTAAGGTAATTACCGATATGTATGTTCCTATGACCATTTTCTTAATTGTTTTGGGTTTGTCTTTGTAGGTCCTTTTCTTCTCTTTTGTTTCCCACTTAGAGAAGTTCCTTTAGCATTTGTTGTAGAGCTGGTTTGGTGGTGCTGAATTCTCTTAGCTTTTGCTTGTCTGCAAAGCTTTTGATTTCTCCATCAAATCTAAATGAGATCCTTGCCGGGTAGAGTAATCTTGGTTGTAGGTTCTTCCCTTTCATCACTTTAAGTATATCATGCCACTCCCTTCTGGCTTGCAGAGTTTCTGCTGAGAAATCAGCTGTTAACCTTATGGGAGTTCCCTTGTATGTTATTTGTCGTTTTTCCCTTGCTGCTTTCAATAATTTTTCTTTGTCTTTAATTTTTGCCACTTTGATTACTATGTGTCTCAGCGTGTTTCTCCTTGGGTTTATTCTGTATGGAACTCTCTGCGCTTCCTGGACTTGGGTGGCTATTTCCTTTCCCATGTTAGGGAAGTTTTCGACTATAATCTCTTCAAATATTTTCTCTGGTCCTTTCTCTCTCTCTTCCCCTTCTGGGACCCCTATAATGCGAATGTTGTTGCGTTTAATGTTGTCCCAGAGGTCTCTTAGGCTGTCTTCATTTCTTTTCATTCTTTTTTCTTTAGTCTGTTCTGCAGCAGTGAATTCCACCATTCTGTCTTCCAGGTCACTTATCCGTTCTTCTGCCTCAGTTATTCTGCTATTGATTCCTTCTAGTGTAGTTTTCATTTCAGTTATTGTATTGGTGATCTCTGTTTGTTTGTTCTTTAATTCTTCTAGGTCTTTGTTAATCATTTCTTGCATCTTCTCAATCTTTGCCTCCATTCTTATTCCGAGGTCCTGGATCATCTTCACTATCATTATTCTGAATTCTTTTTCTGGAAGGTTGCCTATCTCCACTTCATTTAGTTGTTTTTCTGGGGTTTTTTCTTGTTCCTTCATCTGGTGCATAGCCCTCTGCCTTTTCATCTTCTCTATCTTTCTGTAACTGTGGTTTTTGGTCCACAGGCTGCAGGATCGTAGTTTTTCTTGCTTCTGTTGTCTGCCCTCTGGTGGTTGAGGCTATCTAAGAGGCTTGATGGGAGGCTCTGGTGGTGGGTAGAGCTGACTGTTGCTGTGGCGGTCAGAGCTCAGTAAAACCTTAATCCACTTGACTGTTGATGGGTGGGGCTGGGTTCCCTCCCTGTTGCTGTGGTGGTCAGAGCTCAGTAAAACCTTAATCCACTTGACTGTTGATGGGTGGGGCTGGGTTCCCTCCCTGTTGGTTGTTTTGCCTGAGGCAACCCAACACTGGAGCCTACCGGTGCTCTTTGGTGGGGTCAATGGCAGACTCTGGGAGGGCTCACGCCAAGGAGAACTTCCCAGAGCCTCTGCTGCCAGTGTCCTTATCCCCACGGTGAAACAGAGCCACCACTCGCCTCTGCAGGAGACCCCCCAACACCAGCAGGTAGGTCCGGTTCAGTCTTCCCCAGGGTCACTGCTCCTTCCCCTGGGTCCCGATGCACACATTACTTTGTGTGTGCCCTCCAAGAGTGGGGTCTCTGTTTCCCCCAGTCCTGTCAAAGTCCTGCAATCAATTCCCTCTAGGCTTCAAAGTCTGATTCTCTAGGAATTCCTCCTCCCGTTGCCGGACCCCCAGGTTGGGAAGCCTGACGTGGGGCTCAGAACCTTCACTCCAGTGGGTGGAATTCTGTGGTATAAGTGTTCGCCAGTCTGTGAGTCACCCACCCAGCAGTTATGGGATTTGATTTTACTCTGATTGCGCCCCTCCTACCGTCTCACTGTGGCTTCTCCTCTGTCCTTGGACGCGGGGTATCCTCCTTGGTGAAGTCCAGGGTCTTCCTGTCAATGATTGTCCAGCAGCCAGTGGTGATTCTGGTGCTCTCGCAAGAGGGAGTGAGAGCACGTCCTTCTACTCCGCCATCTTGGTTAATCTCCCTCGGAAGAGCGTTTTTTTAAATCCCTAAAACTAGAGCATGTTTGGTATGCTACAGTAGACCAAGACCAGTGTGGTGGAGTGAGCAAGAGGAAAGTGGTAGGAAAAGGGGTTGACCTGGTAAGAACTTTGCATTTTATTTTAAGGGTAAGGGAAACCCATTAAAGTAGGAAGTTATGAATTTTCTCTCTTAACATGAAAAGATCCTTCACATAAAGGAGGTAAGATTTGACCTCAAGATATGAGAATGAGTTGGAGTTGTCCCATGTATAGAGGTTCCGTGTAGAAAGAATCTGCGGGCTTGGAGGGTATGATCAGAAACAAAAATAGTTAGGGTACCTAATCCTTGCTACTGAAAATTTCTAGCACAGACCAGCCACATCCTCATCACCATAGAGATTGTTAGCAAAATGAAGAATCTTTGGCTTTTCTCTAGATCTACTGAATCATAATCTGCATTTTAAACAAACTTAGTGAGTAAATTGTAAGCATGACAAGGGATAGTGGATGAGAGGAAATAAACTTAAGTGATCTAGTGTTCTCAGATTAGGGAGGGGCATTAGGCAATAATGGATAAAGAGGCTTAAGTGTCTGGACAGTTAGGTTGGACCCATTGGGAAGGGCTTTGAGTACCATGATTGAGGTTCTGGAACATTCTGACAAGAGAAAACATTCCCATAATAACCACCTCACAATGGCTGAGTACCACCATCTGTGAAATTCAGTATTTTTTTAAAAGTAGAGAAATTTCTTTATTATTTCATGTAAAATTCAGGTAAAAATACAGACTGAAATATGTTTTTGTTTTTGTTTTTTCTTTAAAGGAAGCCATGTTGCCTATTTGAAATAAAAACTATTACCTGGTTATATATGGATATTCACGCCATGTTAGTTTATATATATTACTCAGAGACCCTTAAATGTGCTGAATAAAATGAGAAACAAAATAGTTTTTGTAGATTACATCAGTGAGTTGTTTATTCTTTTCATTTCTCATGTTCCAGAGGCCACTTTAAATTGGAAATATGTTCTTTCTAGGAATGTAAATGCGATCAATTACAAGACTTCTTTGCATCTTTGTTTTGTCAGACAGCTTGTCCCACCTCCTCTTGCTTCTTACTAAACATAATAAATAGGGACATTCAGAATTCACCAAAAGGAGAAGGGGTCAGAATAACAGAGAAATTGGCAAATCCCCAAAATGACTTGAATATTAATTTTACTAGAATGTTACACAGGTGATTCTTATTTTCCCATATGTTTTAAAATCTTTTTCTTTTCTTATTTTTATTTCAGCAAGCTTGCACCTCAAGAAGCATCAGGATGAACAACAGGGATAGCAGGTACCCAAAGGCCTGGAAGGTACACAGAAAGAAGGTATAATGGACACAATATGCAATTTAAAATAATTAAGGATGTTCAGTCAGAGACATCAAGAACTTGGTGGAGGTTCAGTGTGAAGGGACAGAAGTTCACTAGAGGAAGAGTTGAGAGCTCAAGGTAAAGGGGTAGTCAGGAATTAGACCAGAAAGGGTCTTATGCACACAATGAGGAGTTTGTGCTTTGGCTTGGTCTCTGAGAAGCCTTATCTTCTCTTCTAGCACGACCATCCAATTTATGATCAATTTTCATACATAGTCACTTTCATTCTTGCCCTGTCCTAAGGCCCCAACTCTAATCCATTCCTCAGAAAGTAGCTAGGTGGAAAATCTTTTCATTTCCCTGATAAGAATCCTTCAAAGAATTCCCAGTGCAGTACAGATAAAATCCAAATTCCTTATGACTTGGTCCAATAATCTACATATGGAAAACACCACTCTTCCTCTTCCTTACATAGTGACCTCTTTTGGTTCTTCCAATGGATCAAGTTATATCACATTTCATGGCATTTGCATCAAACATTCTCTGCTGAAATGTCTTTCTACCTTCCATTCCACTCCAAGATTGCTAACTCCCTTTCATTCTTTGGGTTTTGTCTAATGTAACATCTCCTTCTGATTGTCCCATCTAAAGTATCCACCGTCTCAACCTTCTATCTGTAATATCACCTTAATTATTTCTTTCACATGTCTTAATTCAAAACTGCTTATCTATTGGGGGTGGAGATCAAGATAGCAGAGTAAGAGGACTCTTAGCTCACATCCCCCCATGAATACGTCGAAAATACAACTATATGTACAGCACCATAGTTGCTCTCTTACTGAAAACAACTTGGAGACTGTCAGAAAGACTCTTATACAAACAAGGCTACAAAGAAAGACCCACATGGAATCTGATAGTAAGAGTAGAAAAGGGAGTGGTCAGAATTTGCACCCATAGTAGGGGACACAGAAGTGGAGGGGGATATCATGGGCTCAGGGATCCTCCCTGGGGAGCAAGAATCTTGAGCCACATATTAGGCACCCCAGCCCTGGGGTCCAGCACCAGAAAGACAATTCCCCTCAGCTGGTTTAAAAACCAGTGGGACTTACTGGAGGGCCGTAAGAAATTGAGACTTCACTCTTCAACAACATGTACACATGCCTGCTTACTCCTGGTAACAGCTTGGAGGCAGCAGATTAGAAAGTGCCTGGGTCTCTGGTGGTTTACCAGACCACCCCAGTGCACACCCCAGCCCACACTGGATGCCTGCTCCACTCCTCTTGCTCCAGCACTGCTCTCAATAGGGCATAGACTGCCATTACCAAAGGAGAGTGAGCATATTTAGAGGGAATGGAGCCAACTTAGACTCAACCCTGCCTCTGACCAAGGCAAAGGCAGCCGTTACCAGCACACACGTCCCTGTGTGTACACAAACTTCCTTGCTCCAGGCCACAGCACAGAGGCAGCAGATAAAAACTACATGGTGATCTGGCTGGTTTTCCGGAACTGCCACAGCACACACTACAGCCTGCACCTGGCACCTGCTCCAGGTGCCTGCTCCAGCAACTCTTGCTCCAGTGCTGTTTTCCACTAGGCTGGAGGCTGCCGTTGCCAAGGAGAGTAAATGCACACAGAGGGAATGGAACCAGCGCTCAGACTTGACCTTGCATCTAAAAAGGGTGGAGGCATCCTTTGCTAATGTGCACATCACTGCCCACATTTGGAGTGAAACTAACTCCAGGACAAATACCAACATTGCTGGCAGAAATGAAATCAGCTTAGTAGTGAGGCACTAACCCCTCTGGCCCTGACCCAGTCTCTAACAAAGACCTGCACAATGCAGCAAAAGTGAAACTAGCAGAGAAGTGCAGCTGCAAGCTCTCAGGCACCTGCCACTACCCCAACCAAGATAGAGACTGTCATCACACACACCAGAGAAACCCAACTTCCTCAGTTCTTCTGCCCCAAGCCCTTGGGGCCCAACCTTTCCCCCATAGGGTGGTGCCTGTCATTGAGCAGAGAAGAAGCCCTGACTCACACCTGATGCTGGCTCTAGCCCCTCCATTTCCAGCACTACCTCCCAGCAAGGTGATGGCTGCCAGCACACCTTGGGGGAAGACATGGCAAGTATGCACTTCAGATCCAGCTCTCCCATCAAAGCCACCAGGCACATGCAGACTGCGTAGCGATGCTCCCGCACACAGAAACCCTTTCAAAAGGGATAGGTAACTACTTAACTAATTTCATAGAGACAGAGAAAGTTAAACAAAATGAAAAGACAGAGGATGTGTTTCAAAGAAAAAAAAAAAAACCTGGGAAAAAACCTAATGAAACAGATAAATAATTGACCAGATAAAGAGTTCAAAACAATAGTAAAATGAATGCTAGCTTATTACATGAACACAGTGAGAATTTTAGCAAAGAAATAGAAAATATAAAACATAACTAGTCAGAGTTGAAGAATATGATAATTGAAATGAAAAATACACTGTAACAGTCTTTTTCAAGATGGTGGAGGACCAGGAGGGCATGGAGCTCATCTGTCCCCACAAACTCACCAAGAATACATCTACAAATGGAACTATTCTCACAGAGCACCTGCTTAACACTAGCAGAGAACCTTGGACACCTAAAAGGATAAGAAAGATCTCCATATAACCAGGTAGGATGAAAGAAAAAAGAAGAGAAAAGGAAGAGGAGAGGAAGCAGGACAGGACCTGCACTCCTGGCAGGGAGCTGAAGGTGAAGATAAGTTCCCACATCTGGGGAAGCCTCCTCACCAGCCAGGAGATCAGCTGACACAGAAGGGGAGCTTCAGGGGCTCAGAGGAGAGCCCAGCAACAGGTTGGTGGCAGGAAGGACAGGGTGAGACCTACACACATGGTCTGTGCCACAGCCCTACACACCCCAGCCTGAGACGGGTATCCACCAGGGCACACAGGGAGCTGGGGGTTGGAACATGGGGTTTGGAGAGCAAAACTGGGTAGGGGACTGCTATTGGCTATGGAGACAGCCTGAGGGGATGGGAGTGAGGATCTCCACAACTGGGAATGCCTGGAGGAAGCTCAGACTACCACAGAAGTGAAGCACCATTGTTGAGTGATGTGTAAAGGGTGTAGCCTTTCATTGTAGCCTCTCTTCTCACATGCTGGTCCCTGCTTCCATGGGCACTAGGGAGGACTCCTTCCAGAGCTGGCTTGTGCACCCCTGCCATCACCTCCTCCACTCCACCCCCCCAAACTGGACGACCCACTCATCCCAACTGCCACCTAATGGGCTTTTGCATTCCAATTGCTACCCTAACACCCTCCTGCCTGGGCAGCCCACTTGCCTCAATCACTGCCTTGGCTTCTTCCTGCCTGACAGGCCTGTATGTTCTGGCAAACTCTGGAAAAGACTCTGGTGGGAGGGACACATGCAGAGGTGGGGCTGAAGCCACATCTAAGCCCCTGGAGCCATGTGACTAAGGAAGAAGAGGTGAAATCACTCCTCACGGCTGCACAAACAATGGAGTTACCACTCTGCTGATGGCTTCCTAAATTCATTCACCTGTGAAATGTCCAAAAGGACAACAAATGCTTCTACAGTTGGGATGGGTATGGCTTTAGCAGCTGTGGGCTTTGTGGGCACATACACATGGGGGTTGGGCCAGGCCAAAGTCTGAGTTGACTCCATAGCTCCCACAGCAGGTCCAGGTGCACGACTGCTACAGTCCTGGGACCTGATCTCAGTGGATCTGCATCAGTGGCCTCATGAAAAAAATGTGTGAGAGTTGCCAGGGCCAATTGTTGGCATACCCATAGTTAAGGTGGGACCAAGAGCAGTGCTAACAACAGTGTACTTTGTGAGCCTGCACAAGAGGGAAAAGGAGACACAACAGAGCACATTAACAGGTGAACATCTCCAGAGGTGGAATACTCGGTGGCTTCTCTCCCAGTGGGAGTGCTCCAATCCTACCTACCTTGCACTGCACATAAGAAACACAGTTATGAAACAGATCTAGGGACCTCTACGCCAACAACTAGGGTATAGACCGCACCCCTGACAGGGAAGTAACAACCACAGAGCAAAGGGAAGGCCCCACTCAATATTTAAAACAGTCTCTGGTCACCACAACACCAGTCAAACCCCCAATCAAGAGGATAACAGCACAAGCCTCTGGGCCAACCTCACGCATCAAGGGGAAGACACCAGAAGCAAGAAGAACCATGATCCTGCAGCCTGCAGAAAGGAGACCACAAACAAAGAAATTTACACAGAATGAAATGACAAAGAAATATGTCGCAGATGAAGGAGCAATATAAAAACCTAGAAGTACAGCTAACTGAAGAGGAGATAAGCGATCTATCTGAAAAAAGAATTCAGAGTAGATAGTAAAGATGATCCAAGATCTTGCAAAAAAAATGGAGGCATAGATAGAGAAGACACAAGACATGTTTAACAAATACCTAGAAGAACAGAAGAACAAACAAATAAAGATGAACAATACAATAACTGAAAAGAAAAATACACTAGAAGGAATTCATAGCAGAATAACTGAGGCAGAAGAATAGATAAGTGAGCTGGAAGACAGAATGGTAGAAATCTCTATTATGGAAAAGAAAAATAAAAAGAATGAAAATAAATGAAGACAGTCTCAGAGAACTCTGGGACACCATTAAATGCACCAACATATGCATTATAGGGGTCCCAGAAGAAGGAGAAAAAGGGAAAGGGCCTGAGCAAATATTTGAAGATGTTATAGTCAAAAACTTCCTTAACATGGGAAAGGAAATAGTCAACCAAGTCCCAGAAGTTCAGAGAGTCCCTTACAGGATAAACCCAAGGAGGAACACATATTAATCAAACTAACAAAAATTAAAGACAAAAAATATTAAAAGCAACAAGGGAAAAAAAAACAAATAACATACAAGGGAACCACCATAATGTTATCAGCTGATTTTTCAGCAAAAACTCTGCAGGCCAGAAAGGAGTGACATGATATATTTGAAGAGACGAAGGGGAAAGATCTACAACCAAGAATACTCTAACCAGCAAGGATCACATTCAGATTCAATGGAGAAATCAATCACTTTACAGACAAGCAAAAGCTAAGAGAATTCAGTACCACAACATCAGCTTTGCCACAAATGTTAAAGGATCATCTGTAGGCATGAAACACAAGAGAAGAGAAAAAAGAGGAAGGGAAGAAAAAAGACATTAAAAAAAACCCCAAAACAGTTAAGAAAATGACAATAGGTACATATGTATCAATAATTACCTTAAATGTAAAGGGATTAAATATTCCACCAAAAGACTCAGGCTAGCTAAATATACACAAAAATAAGCTGTCTAGAAGAGACCCACTTCAGACCTAAGGATACATACAGACTGAAAATGATGGGATGGAAAAAGATAGTCCATGCAAATGGAAATCAAAAGAAAGCTGGACTAGCAATTCTCATATCAGACAAAATAGACTTTAAATAAAGACTATTGCAAGAGACAAGGAAGTACACTACACAATGATCAAGGGATCAATCCAAGAAGAAAATTAAAAATTGTTCATATATGTGAACCCAACATAGGAGCACCTCAGTACATAAGGCAAACGTTAACAGCCATAAAAAGGGAAACTGACAGTAACACAATAATAGTAGGGGACTTTAACACCCCACTTACACCAATGGACAGGTCATGCAGACAGAAAATTAACCTTAAATTAGCCTTAAATGACACATTAAAACAAATAGACTTAACTGATATTTATAAGACATTCAATCTATAAGCAGCAGAATACACTTTCTTTTCAAGTGCACATGGAACATTTGCCAGGATAGATCATATCATGGGTCACAAATCAAGCCTTGGTAAATTTAAGAAAATTGAAATCATATAAAGAATCTTTTCCAACCACAATACTTTCACATTAGAAATAAATTACAGGAAAATAAACTGTTAAAACACAGACACATGGAGGCTAAATGATACATTACTAAATATGCAATAGATCACTGAAGAAATCAAAAAGGAAATAAAAAAATACAGAGAAATAAATGAAAATGAAAACACAATGATCCAAAACTTATGGGACTCAGCAAAAGCATTTCTAAGAGGGAAGTTTATAGCAATACAGTCTTACCTCATGAAAGAAAAAAAAATCTCAAATAAACAACCTAAACTTACACTTACAGCAACTAGAGAAAAAAGAAAAAAACAAAACCTAAAGTTAATAGAAGGAAAGAAATCAAATGAAATAGATACAAAGAAAACAATAGCAAAGATCAGTGAAACTAAAAGCTTGTTCTTTGAGAAGATAAACAAAATTGATAAACCTTTAGCCAAACTCATCAAGAAAAAAAGGGAGAGGACTCAAATCAATAAAATTTGAAATGAAAAAGGAGAAGTTACAATGGACACCACAGAAATACAAAGGATTATAAGAGACTACTATAAGCAGTTATACACCAATGAAATTGACAACCTAGAAGAAACAGTCAAATTATTAAAAAGGTACAACCTTCCAAGACTGAAGCACACACTATGATTAAAACTCCTCCAACAAACAAAAGTACAGGGCCAGATGGCTTCACAGGTGAATTCTATCAATTATTTGGAGAAGAGTTAAAAGACATCTTTCTGAAACTCCTCCAAGAAATTGCAGAGGAAGGAAAACTCCCAAGTTCATTCTACGAGGCCACCAACACCTTGATATGAAAACCAGACGAAGATATTACACACACAAAAAAAATTACAGGCCAATATCACTGATGAACATAGATGCAAAAATCCTCAAAAAAATACTAGCAAACCGAAGTCAACAACAAATTAAAAGGATCATTCACCATGATCAAATGGGATTTATCCCAGGGATGCAAGGATTCTTCAGTATATGCAAATCAATCAATGCGATACACCACATCTACAAATTGAAGAGTAAAAACCATATGATCATCTCAATAGATAAAGAAAAGGCTTTTGACAAAATTCAACAACAATTTATGATAAAAACTCTCCAGACAGTGGGTATAGAGGGAACATACCTCAACATAATAAAGGCCATATATGACAAACCTACAGCAAACATCATTCTCAACAGTGAAAACCTGAAGGCATTTCCTCTAAGACCAGGAAAAAGACTACAATGTCCACTTTCACCACTTACACTCAACATAGTTTTGGAAGTTTTAGTCATGGCAATCAGAGAAGAAAAAGAATCAAAATTGGAAAAAGAGAAGTAAAACTGTCACTGTTTGCAGCTGACATGATACTATACATAGAAAATCCTAAGGATGCTACCAGAAAACTACTAGAACACATGGATGAATTTGGTAAAGTTGCAGGATACAAAATTAATGCACAGAAATCTCTTGCATTCCTCAACACTAACAATGAATGATCAGAGAGAGAAATCAAGGGAACAATCCCATTTACCATCACATCAAAAAGAATAGAATACCTAAGAAGAAACCTACCTAAGGAGGCAAAAGACCTGTAATAAGAAAACTAAAAGATACTGATGAAAGAAATAAAAGATGACACAAACAGATGGAGAGATACACCATGTTCTTGTATTGGAAGAATCAATATTGTGAAAACGAGTATACTACCCAAAGTGATCTACAGATTCAGTGCAATCCCTATCAAATTACCAATGGCATTTTTCACAGAATTACAAAAAAAAAATTATACAATTTGAATGGAAACACAAAAGACCAAGAATAATCAAACAAATCTTGAGACAGAAAAACAGGGCTGGAGAATTCAGGGTCCCTGACGTCAGAGTAAACTACAAAGCTACAGTCATCAGAACAGTATGGTACTGACACAAAAGCAGAAATATAGATCAATGGAACAGGATAGAAAGTCCAAAGATAAACCTATGCGTCTATGGTCACTTAATCTATGCCAAAGGAGGCAAGAATATACAGTGGAGATAAGACAGTCTCTTCAATAGTGCTGCTGGGAAAACTAGAGAGCTACATGTAATTTATTGAAATTAGAACACTCCCTAACACCATACACAAAAATAAACTCAAAATGGATTAAAGACCTAAATGTAAGGCCAGTTAGTACAAACTCTTAGAGGGAAACATAGGCAGGACACCTCTTGACATAAATCCCTGCAAGACCTTTTTTGATCCACTTTTTGGAGTAACGAAAATAAATTAAAATTAAACAAATGGGACCTAATTAAACTTAAAAGCTTTGCAAAGCAAAGGAAACCATAAACAAAACTAAAATACAACCCTCAGAATGAGAGAAGATATTTGCAAATAAAACGACCAACAGGGATTCATTTCCAAAATGTACAAACAGCTCATGTAGCTCAATATCTAAAAAACCCCAAAAAAACCCAATTGAAAAATGGATGGAAGATCTAAATAGACATTTCTCCAAAGAAGACATACAGGTGGCTTAAAAGCACATGAAAAGATGCTCAGTATCACTAATTATTAGAGAAAAGCACATCAAAACTACAATGAGGTATCACCTCACACCAGTTAGAATGCCTATCATCTAAAAAAACTACAAACAATAAATGCTGGAGAGTGTGTGGAGAAAAGGGTCCCTCCTACACTGTTGGTGGTAATGTAAATTGGTACAGCCACTATGGAGAACAATATGGAGGTTCCTTAAAATACTAAAAATAGAGCTATTGTATGATCCAGCAATCCCATTCCTGGGCATATATCCAGAGAAAACCAGAATTCGATAAAGTACATGAGGCCCAAAGTTTATTGCAGTGAAGTATGTCAGGCAAAGAAAGACAAATATCATATGAAATCACGTATATGTGGAATCTAAAAAAAAGGTACAAATGAACCTATCTCCAAAATACAAATAGAGTTACAGATGTAGAAAACAAACTTATAGTTACCAGGGGATAAGGAGTGGAGGGATAAATTGGGAGATTAGGATTGACATATTCATACTACTATATACAAAATATATGACTAATAAAGATCTAGTGTATAGCATAGGGAATTCTACTCAGTACTCTGTAATGGCCTTTATGGGAAAAGAATCTAAAAAAGAGTGGATATATGTATATGTATATGTATAACTGATTCACTTTGCTGTACACCTGAAACTAAGACAAGATTGAAAATCAACTATACTCCTATAAAATTTTTTTAAAAAAGAAAAATACACTGTAAGGAATCAACAGCAGACTAGGTAATACAGAAAATCACATAAGCAAACCAGGAGATAGAACAATGGAAATCACCAAATCAAACAGCAAAATGAAAAACAATTTTTTTTAAAAATTAGGATAGTTTAAGGAACTTCTGGGACAACATCAAGTGTACTTACATTCACATTATGGGAGTTCCAGAAGGAGAAGAGGGAGAGAAATTAGTAGAAAGTGTATCTGATGAATTATGGATGAAAACTCCTCAAAGCTGAAGAAGGAAATAGATTTCCAGGTTCAGGAATCACAGAGAGTTCCAAATAAGATAAAGCCAGAGACACCCACACAAAATATATATCATATAAAACGGGAAAAGTTAGAGATAAACAGAAAATTTTAAAGGCAGCAAGAGAAAAAGAGCCACATAAAAAGGAACGCTGATTTTTGTGCTGAAATTTTGCAAGACAGAAGGGAGTGTTATGATATATTTAAAGTGCTGAAAGGAAATAAAAATCTAAAACCTAGTATACTCTACTCAGCAAAGTTATCATTCAGAATTAAAAGAATGATAAAGAGCTTCTCAGACAAGCAAAAACTAAAAAGTACCTCAATACTAAACCAAACTCACATGAAGTGTTAAAGTATCTTTAAGTGTAAAAGAAAAGTCTACAACAACAAGTAAGAATTTATAGGAAAGGAAAATAAACCCACTAGTAAAGGAAAATATATAGTAAAGATTGTGAATCAACCACCTAAATAAGCTAGTACAAAAGTTAAAAGACAAAAAATTTTAAATCAACTATAAGATAAATAGATAAAGTTTCAACAAGAAGATATAAATATTAGATCAAAAAATACAAAGCATGGGGGAGTTGAGTAAAAAAGTTGATCTTTTAGAATGTGTTTGAACTTAAATAACTATCAGTTTAAAATAAGTAGATAGAACTATAGGTCAACATATATGAATTCCATGGTAACCACAAATCAAAAACCAACACAGATATACAAAAACTAGAAGGAAAAGAACACAAGCATACCACTAAAGAAAACCAATATATCATGAGGGGAAAAAAAAAAAAAAAAAGAACAGAGAAGAACTACAAAAACAACCAGAAAACAAATAACAAAATGGCTATAAGTGCACTCATATCAATAGTCACTTTAAATGTCAATGGACTAAATGTTCCAACCCAAAGTTATAAGGAGGCTGATTGGACAAAAAAAAAAAAAAAAAATTGATATTCTGTCTGCAAGACACTCACTTCAGAACTAAAGACAAATGGGCTGAAAGTGAGAAGATGGAAAAGTATATGCCATGCAAATGTAAATGGCAAGAAAGCTGTGGTAGCAATATCGTATCAGACAAAGTAGACTTTTAAAAAGGTCTATAACAAAAGACAACCACGAGTATTATATAATGGTAAAGGGATCAGTACAAGAAGAAGATATAACATTCACAAATATATATGCATGTAATATAGGAGCACCTAAATATACAAAGCAAATATAACATGTGTAAAGGTAGAAATTTACAATAATACAATAACATTAGGGAACACTACATCATTGGACAGATCATCCAGACAGCAAATCAATACAGAAATATTGGCCTTAAATGACATATTAGACCAGTTGTACTTAGTAGATATCTACAAGACATTCCATCTGAAAACATTAGAATACACATTCTTCTCAAAAGCACATGGAACATTCTCCAAGATACATCACATGCTAGGCCACAAAATAAGTCTCAACAAATTTAATAAGCTATATATTATATCAAGCATTTTTTTTTTTCTGATTACAATGGTATGAAACCAGAAATCAATTACAGGAAGGAAAATGGGAAAAACACAAACACGTGGAGACTAATCAATAAGCTAGTAAAACAAACAAACAAAAATGAGTCAATGAAGAAATCAAAGAACCAATCAGAAAACACCTCTACATAAATGAAAATAAAAACACAACTTTCCAAAATCTATGCAACACAGGAAAAGCAGTTCTAAGATAGAAGTTTATAGCAATACAGGCCTAACTCAAATAGACAACCTAACTTATCATCTAAAGGAATTAGAAAAAATAAAAGACAAAGCCCAACATCAGCAGAAAGAAGGAAATAATAAAGATCAGAGAGTAAATAAATAAAATGGAGACCAAAAGCAAAATAAAAGATCAATGAAACCAAGAGCTGTTTTTTTAAACAGATAAACAAAATTGATAAAACTTTAGCCAGACTCATTAAAGAAAAAAAGAAAAAGGACACAGATAAACAAAATAAGAAATAAAAGAGGAGAGGTTATAACTGATATCACAGAGATACAAAAATCATGAGAAAAGACTACAAATGTTTATATGCAAACAAATTGGACAATCTAATATAAATGAATAAATTCCTAGAAAAATACAATCTTCCAAATCTGAATCAGGAAGAAATAGATAAACTGAACAGACCAAATCAAATCACTAATATTCAATCAGTAATCAAAAAACTCCCAACAAAGGTGCAGGACCATACAGCTTTACAGGAGAATTCTCCAAAACATATAGAGTTAATACCAATACTTCTCAAACTATTTAAAAAACTGAAAAGGAGGGAACACTCCCAAATTCATTATGGGAGGCCACAATTACCCAGATATCAAAACCAGACCAAGACACACACACACACACAAAATTACAGGCTAATATCTAGGATGAAGGTAGATGAAAAATCCATATTAGCAAACTGAATTCAACAATATGTAGAAAGGGTCACACTCCATTATCAAGTGTGATTTATTCCATGGATGCAAAGATGGTCCAATACCTGCAAATGAATCAATGTAATACACCACTTTTAAAAAAGGAAGGATAAAAATCACATGATCATCTCAATAGCCACAAATCATTTGACAAAATTCAACATCCATTCATGGTAAAAACTCTCATCAAAATGAGTATTGAGGGAACATATCTCAATGCAATAAAGGCCATTTATGACAGACCTGTAGCTAACATCATACTCAATGTTGAAAAGCAGAAAGCTCTTCCTCTAAAATCAGGAACAAGACAAGAATTCCCACTCTTACCAATTCTATTTAACATATTATTGGAATTCCTAGCCACAGCAATAATACAAGAAAAAGAAATAAAAGTCATTCAAATTGGAAGGGAAAAAATAAAATGTCTCTATTTGCAGATGACATGATATTATATGTAGAAAACCCTAAGTCTCCACCAAAAACCCATAAGAACTAATTAATTTATTCAGTAAAGTTGTTGGACACAAGATTAATATATAGATTTTTTTTGCTCTTTTATACTCTAATAGTGATCTATCAGAAAAGAAAGCAAGAAAAGAACTCCAATTAAAATCACATGAAAAGAACAAAATACCTAGGAATAAACTTAACCAAGAAGGTGAAAGACCTATCCTCTGAAAACTCTAAGACATTGACAAAGGAAATTGAATATGATACAAAGAAATGGAAAGATATCCCATGTTCATAGATTGGAAGAATTAATATTGTTAAAATATCCATACTATCCAAAGCAATCTACAGATTTAATGCAATCCCTAGAAAAATGTCAATGACATTTTTCAAAGAACTAATACAAATAATTTTTAAATTTGTATGGAGCCACAAAACACCCTAAAAACCAAAACAATTCTTTTGATAAAGAACAAAGCGGGAGGCATCACACTCCCTGACTTCAGACAATATTACAAATCTACAGTAAACAAAACAGTATGGTATTTGCACAAAAAAAAAGATACATAGATCAATGAACACATAGAGAGCTTAGAAATAAACCCATACACATACAGTAAATTAATCTATGGCAAAGGAGGCAAAATATAGAATGGGGAAAAGACAATATCTTTAATAATTGTGCTGGGAAAACTGGACATCTACATGTAAAAGAATAAAATTAGAACATTTTCTCACACCACATACAAAAATAAACTCAAAATGGGTTGAAGTCCTAAATGTAAGAACATAAATCATAAAACTCTTGTATGAAAACAGGCAATACTCTTTGACATAGTCTTACCAAAAATTTTTTGGATCTTTCTCCTCAGGCAAAAGAAACAAAAGCAAAAGTAAACAAATGGGACCTAGTTAAACTTAAAAGCTTTTGAACAGCAAAGGAAACTATCAATAAAACAAACAAACAAAAAAACCTACAAAATTGGAGAAAATATTTGCAAATGATATGTCCAATAAAGGGTTAATATCCAAAATATACACACAACTCATACAACTCAATATCAAAAAAAAAAAAAGAACTCTATTAAGAAATGGTCAGAAGACCTGTGTGGACATTTTTCCAAAGAAGACATACAGATGTCAACAGGCACTTGAAAAGATGCTCAGCGTTGCTAACTGTCAGGGAAATACAAATCAAAACCACAATGATATATCATCTCACACTTGTCAGAATGGCTATTACCAAAAAGACCACAACTAACAAATGTTTACATGGATGTGGAGAAAAGGGAACCCCAGTCCACTGTTGGTGGGAATGTAAATTGGTGCAGCCACTATGGAAAATAATATGGAGGTCCTTCAAAAAGCTAACAATACAAATACCATATGATCCAGCAATTCCACTCCTGGGTATAAATCTGAAGAAATGGAAAACACTAATTAGAAAATATATATGCACTCCAATGTTCACAGAAGTATTAGTCACAATTGCCAAGAGATTAAGCCAATCTTGTTCAGTGCTTTATCGCCAAAGGAGCACTATACCTAACTCACACTAGACGCGTAATAAATTCTGTTGAACAATTAATCTATAATTGAAACCTCAGCAAGCAGACAAAGCCTGGTCCTGAGATTTGATAAAGACCCAGACCCAGAGAATAAGGCTCAAGACTGAGAAGCAAATAATTAAAACTAGAAATTAATAGCTTGAACATGAGGTAAAGAAGAAAAGGAAGGAAGGAAGGAAGGAAGGAAGGAAGGAAGGAAGGAAGGAAGGAAGGAAGGAAGGAAGGAAGGAAGGAAGGAAGGAAGGAAGGAAGGAAGGAAGGAAGAAAGGAAAGAAGGGAGGGAGGGAGGGAGGAAATAGACAGCAGGACCAGAATATGTGATCAGAACAAGACCAGTAATAAAGAGGATGCCCCTGAACCAGGTACTTATGTTATGTCATTAATTCATTTAATAAACATTTATAAGCATTATAAACATTTTATAATGCTAAAAATGGTGGTACCAGGGATACAATAATGAACAAGATACAGTCCCTGCATTCAAAGAACTACAGTCTAATGGGAGATGCAAAATACAAGGTGATAAATACCAAAATTAATAAACAGAGAGCTAATGAAATACATGGGGAAAATAACTACTCTTGTATGAGAGTATATCAGATAAATTGTCCCAGAAGATATTACCTCTAAATGTAGTCTTAAAGATAAGTAAGATTTAACTCAACAACTGCTACCTGGATTATGCTGGAAAGGGGAAGGAAAGATGATGTTCCAGGAAGACAAGAAAAATGCACATTAAAAACTTAGCAGTGAAAATGAACATGGCATATTCAGGGAACTAAAAAAAGTGATGAAAATTGAGACTGGACACTTGATAAAAGGGGACCAGATTATTATATGAAATTTGAACTTTATTTTTAGAACAGTGAAGAGCTATTAAAGAGTTTCAAATAAGGAAATTTAAAACTCAAACTTATGCTTTTAAAAGATCATTCTGACTAATGTGGAAAATCAACTGAAGTGGAAAAGACCTAAAGACAGAGAGACTAGCTAGGATGAAGCTATTGCTGGAATCTAAGGAAGAAACGGAGGAAGTTGGAAAGGTAGAGGCAAAGAGCACAGAGGAAAGAGTTGAGCAACAATAAGCAAAGGGATAGGAGGAGCTAGGGATTGGTTGCTTGTTGGGATCGGAGGAGGTGAGAGTGATAAGAGATATGGTTGAGTACCAGTTATCTGTTTTGAAAACTGGTACTGTTTGCTGAAGTAACAAATAAAGCAAGAGAAGAGTTTGGGGGTGAGATTGGATGGAGGTGAGCCAGGCTAGAAAATATTAGTTTTGAATTGCCTCTGGGAATTCTAAGTGGAGAAGCCTTGAAGGCAGTCAGATATACCTGGCTCTGGGGCTCAAGAAAAATATTTGATCCGGGGTTCCTGATATTTCCCTAACTGAGAAAAAAAGATTGGCCACAGAGTTCAAGGACTAAAGAATGACTGGTAATGGAAAAGTGAGAGATGAGTGCTGCCTGCTACACAATTCAGAGGTATTCAGAGACAAAAATAATCCAGCAAAAAGTTTTCTAAATATTTGTCTCAGTTTTTCTCATTTAATCCTCCATATTACAGTGTGTAAAACATCAGTTAAGGTTTCCAGTCAGATGTCAAATTGTGTTTATCTCTGCTCCTAATGGAAATAATACATATTAAAATGTCAATACTGCTTTTTAAAAAGGTTATAAATCCTAAGAACAAAGGAATAATGAGTGGAAATGAGAGTAACTGGAAAACATCAACAAATGGTAATATGGGAAAAGCAAATAGTGAGGTGGCAACTGACTTACCAGTAAAAAGAATTTGAAACCTAGGAACTTATAGTTGGAGACAAAGCTGAAAAGCAGGCTTTTCTGTAGATCACTGGAGATTTGGAACTTGAGACACTAGGCATATTGGTTGGCCCTAGTGAGGCATGGAGCTGGAAATTAGTTGAAAGATCTGCATATGGAGTAATCAGAAGCCCTTCTTCCTATTCATCCCCCTTCTTATCTTGCACAGCCAGATTAATACCACTTTCTAACTTCCTCAGGAGACCAGATGTTTAGTCCTTAGAGACTCTAGACTGGAGACACCAAGAACAATGGTGTTTGATGGTGCTGAAGTGAATACATACATTTCTGAGTAGTACTTTATTATAAACTTTCCAGCAGTATTTTATATTTTAAGTAATACAGAGGCAATAATTCAATAAATTTAAATTTGCCCAATAAAAGACTAGCAAACCATTCAGGAAATCATCTTCATGCAATTGTTTCCTTTTTTTAAAAAAAGAAAGTAGAAATATCTAAAACAATCCAGGTTTTTTAACACCAATATGCCTTGGTGCTATGCTCTTTACTTTGCTAGTAATGTAAGGGAAAAGAAACAAGGCACTAAGGTTGGAATCAGCATTTCTACAACAAAGCCTCTTGCCAATTCTTTTAGGACCATCAGTGGCAACAAAAAGATCATCAAGAGACTGGAGTCCCAGAAAATCTGGATCTTCCTCTTGAATTCCTTATCCCTCTAGTGGAGGATTCTCCCAATGAAAGGACCTGAGCATTTCTTCAAATCTGAAGATGTTTGCTGGGGAGATGGGTGAAGAATAGGAGCCCATTCTTCCTCTTCCCTACTGGCTGCCTTCCCTCAGCTGTCAGAGTCCCTGCTGCATAAACTTTTCTGGACTCTTCCATGGAAGATGTAGAGAGTGCTGTTACATTGCCTTATGATTCCAAAGCCTACCAAACCCTCATTTACCCAATATTACCTCAGAGATTCGAAGTACGAGAAATGCTTCTTTGCCTCCACCCATTTACCTATAGTCTAGGTGGCCCAACCAATCCTACCAAATCCAATTGTTTCACCCCTTTACTTCTCTCCTGAACCAAACCAGTAATGCTATGGCCATGAAATTCTTCTCTAATATCATGGGACAAAGCTGAAACTCTGCTGTTAGTTATGTGGTCCTGAGTAATTCAACCACCATTCTTGTACCTTCTTTCTCTACCTCACAGACTTGAGAGAGAAACCCCATTGTTCATAATGGAGAATTGAAACCCCTACACTTCATGAATTTCTCTTTCTTCTTGTTTAAATACATGATGTCTTGACCACCTCCCACTTGTTTCTTCATCTTTCTGCTTAGATATTTCCTTTGTTTCATTGTTTTCCTTTACCTCATTTGATCCTACAGACAGCTCATTTCAGTTTCTTTCTTATTCCTAATCATATGCTTCTGAAATTATATGTTCATGAAAACACATACACACAGAAGTGCTCATTCCCGAAAGGCAGTTTTGCTGTTACCATAGAGGCATATCAGTTTCCTATCTAGTGAGGGAGATGAATCATGGCTCATGAATATTTATTTCATTTTATATTTGATTATTCCATTTTTAACATCTGTGGCAAAAATGATATTTTGTTTTCAATATATTTTCAGTTAAACATTTTTCTTTTGAAGAAGTACTTCATCCTCACTCAAAAAATCCAGTGAAACAGTCTAATGCTATTAGTGCCATTGTACTAATCAGTTTCTAAATAAGTTGATAAAGAGTTAATAAGTATAAATTTTGGGTATACCATTGAGTATTATCCTATGTTGTACACTTCTTAACCAATATACTCACCTGTAAAAGTATGCATTATTATTAAGGATTCTTCTAATTAATCACTAGGTGTGTGTGCCCGTTACTTGCCTAACAACTCCTGTGATTCACTTGGATGAAGAAATTTAGAAAATATCACTAATCAGAGTACTTCAGTAGCACTCAACAAGTCTTGGGGTCAATTAATTGTTTTTACATTTCTTTACATTTCTGGATCACTTTTCAGTTTTTGAAACATTCACATATGTGACAGGGTATAAGAATTCAACCTGCTTTATTATAGAAACAACTGTTTTGCTCATCTTTCTTTTCTGTGATGCATTAGAAAGATAGAATGCATATATTTCCCCACACTTCCTAAGAGTATTTGAATTTTGAGCTATTCTTTATTTCAAAGAAATAAAACATTTTTTGTTTGATATTAATTCTAAATCTAAGTTTAACTGACCATCAAAGCAAATGAAAATCGAGCGTTTTGGTGGGAATGAGGATTCATGTGATAAAAAAGAAGGTCTAGTGAGGGAATCAGAGAGGAGGAGCAAGTCACTCTGATGATCAGATGGGATCTGGGAATCTGAGGAGGAATAAAATCTTTGGCTTGAAACAAAGCAGGTGAATATACCCAGCCAAAGACCACACTAAATGTATTATTTAGGTGTAGGAAGGGATTTGTCTGACCACCAGGAATGATGACTTTACATGGCTCCTAGAACATATCCAAATCCAACACCCCAGAACATCCATAAACCCAAAGAGGGGCCCCTAGGACAGGTAGGAGGATGGTAGTAAGGAAGCCCCTTGCCAGAACTTTGTGGGCTAAACTGAATAACCTTCAGGTCTTCTTGCTAGGATAGGTAACTTATGTTTGGGACACCAAGTTGAGCATATATTATCTCACTGAGCTTCACAAAAGCACAGCTAAGTAGGTTATACAGATGAAGTCACTTAACAACATGGTTGGGAGCAGACTCGGGGTTGAGGAGATGTAACCTCTCATTCTTTGTCTTTTCCTTAGAATCTGTGTGTTGAACAAGTCATATTTTATTTACCTAAACCTCTCTTTTCCATCTGGAAATAAAAAGTAGAGAAGGAAAACTTACAGGGTTGTTGCCATGATTAAGTGAGCTCAATCAAGTAGAGAAGATAACCAAAACGTGGATCAAAAAAAGTACTCAATAAGTATTATTGTTACCGTTAGTTAAAGCAGAAAGAGATCAAGTGATTTGTTCAAGGTCATGTGTCTGGGTGGTAGCAGCATAAGGAATCTTTCCATTAACCCATATTACTTCTGGACCATCACCAGGACATCCCTACTGGGAACTGGAAACATCACTAGAGAGCCCCCTTCAGGTTCTACCAACCTAACTGATGGTACCTAGAGGGTACACTTGATTTGTTTATGTTTTCTCACTCAAACTCAATCAAGCAAGCAGATTGTTTGCTCAGTCATTTCTCCTGCCTCCACAGAAAGAGTAATGCCTATGAGAATTAGAACTATGTAACCTGGAAGTCAAGGCCCTTTGTCATCTTTCCCTAAACTTGCTCATTGGAAATTTTGTAATCATGATGTTGGCTGGACTCCACTAGTCCCTGTGCCTTGAGTTCTGCAGATTCATTTCTGTCCTGAATTCCCAGTATTTTCACAAAATTGATCAGCATTGTCAAGTATATTTTCCAGATGTTCTATGAAAGGGATTTTTCTAGTTTTGTTGCTTTCCCATTTCCATTTGCAAGAATATGGCTACACCATAAACACTGCAGCTTTTGATCTCCCTTCCCCTTAAGTTTGACATATTCCATCTTAAACCAGTCTGTTGTAAACAAAGACAGATGTCCTTAAATATAATGGCAAGGTTATATATGTTTAATTTTCTCCTCATCAGTAAGAAACTATTTCAGATTCAAATCATGGAATGATAACTCTTATCCATTGCATGATTTTTATATCCCTTTCCCCTAACACTTATTTGGAGTGAAATAATACTTGTAAAATATAATTTGGAGTGATAAGGATCTTTCCACAAAGATTTTTCAAAGAAACATAAAATAAATAGGAGTAAAAATATTCTAGGAAAACAGATTACCTGGGAATCACAGATTGATCACTTTACAATAGTAAAGAGAGGAAATTCTCAACAACAATTTATAAAGGAATTTCACTTGTAACATGTGCATTATGTCAATAATTAAATTCTATGTTAAGAGAGTTTAATATTTTACATTAATATTTTCCTCCCCTGTATTCCCACAACATTTTACTTTGTAACTATGCTAAAACACTTATTACAGTCCAATTGTTAATTAATATGCCTGCCTCTCCCACTAGATAAGAGATCTTGTCTTATTTGACTTTGCATCTCTAAGCACTATGCTTAACACGGAAGGCTTTCAGTGAATTTTGAGGACTTGAAGTGAATTTAAAGAGCCTTTTAAAACGTAGATTAGAAGAAAGTAATCCAGGAAGAATTGCTCTTGTTATCAATACAATATGACATAATAGAGGAGCAGTTTTCAAACTTTAGTCAACCAAATCACTTAAGAGGATCGATGTAAAAATACTCAGTGACTGTACATTTTGACTGTACAAAAATTATTTTCAACAAATTCATTAATTGTTCACTAAATCATATGCATCACTAAACTTAAATACCCCATATGTGGTTGTGACAGAGCATCTATTCTTATAATATTAAGAATATAAGAAATTATATTTTTGATTACCAATGATGATAACTGTTAATTAACACCTATTATTTGTTGAGCACTATACTAGGTGATTATGATGATTTCTGACACCAACTACCCAGAGTTTGGCCAAACTTCACAGGTTCTGAGGACAGTCCTACACAAGACTATCCTTGCTTGAGACACCAGCACAAGTTCAGAGGTCCCCAGATAGCTACAGAGATCCTCAGAGGTCTGACCAGAAGGCCAAATTTGGGGGTTTCCACTACTCCCTCAGGTTTAATAGTTTGTTAGAACATCTCAGAACTCAGAAAATCACTATGCATAATTACTGTTTTATTGTAGTAAAAGGATATAAATCAGAATCAGGCAAGGGGAGAGACACAGATGGTGAGCTCTGGCAGGCCTAAATGTAAAGCTTTCATCATTCTCTCTCCTTGGAGTCAGGATATATCACCCTCCAAACACATCAATGTGTGACAATACACCCAAAGCACCAAACAATACAATACAAAACACAGAGAATCTCACCTGAGCCCCGAGTTTAGTTTTTATTGGGTTTTCATTACATCAACATTATTGACTGAATCATTGGTCATGAGGTCGAATTCAATATTCAGCCCCTCTCTCCTTCCTGGAGGTCAAGCTAAAATCATGTGGCTCAAGGTCTTTCTGGTATAACCTGCCTCCATCCTGAGTCATCTCACTAGCTTAAAATATCTAGGGGCCCACCATAAACATAAACTATCAGGGCCCACCAAGAACAACAAAGATACTCCTATCACTAGGGAAATTGCAAGGGTTTAGTTGCTACCTCCCAGGAACCAGGGATAAAGGCCAGACAAATTCATTATTATACAGAAATGATTTTCATGTCTTATCTATAATAATATAATTCATTTAATTCATATAGCCACATGTTAAGGTGGGGTGTATTATTCTAGACATGAGGAAATATAATTCTGGAGAGCTTAAATAATTTTCCCAAGGCCATGTAGCTAATGAATGTCAAAGCCAAGATTTGAAGCCATGTGTTCCTTTTTCTAGCCCCTTTCCCCAAAATAGACTAATCTTTCACCTGATTATGCCTGAAGTTCAATATTTATTACTAAAATTATAATAACTTTCCATATCCTATACTACAGTTACATGGTCATGATTTCAATGGAAGAAAGAACATTTTATATGAAAGATATTTAGCATGCTCAATGATTATCTTCAAAGTCAGGGGAGACAATGAAATGTTAAGAACAGAAATAGGCTTGAGTGATAATTTCTGCCAATTCATAGTTAGCCCCTAAATCTGTGACCTTAGTCAAACCACTTATATCTCTGGGCATTAGCTATGTCTATGAATGCTCTCCTATATTCCAGGATTATTATGGAATTCAAATAAAAGTTGTGAAAGCAGTGGTCATGTTCTCCCAAATCCCTTATTTTCCTCTATTTTTCCATAACATTTAACACCTTGTTCCAAAACCATTTCATATGATTTAAATATATAAGTTCCATAATTAAACAAGATTGTAAATTCTGCATATGCAGATAACTAGTTTTTTAATGATATGATCACAAATTTCTAGATTAGGTTATGGTAAATAGTAGATATTCAAGTTTCTGGAAATACTATAAACTGTGAATAGATTGATATTCAACTTATCCAAATCAATCATCCCACTGGGGAAAACTAGAAATATTGGAAGAAAAAATTTAAAATTAATATATGCATTGTCATAGGGAAGATGAAATAAGAATTATTTTTTACTGTTTCACTTTTTTTTAATTTTTAAAAATTACTGGACCAAGGGAGAAGGAATTTCAAAGAGGCCCTGTAGTTTAGGTTATATATATATATATGTAAAAGAATATATTTGTGAATTTAAAAATTAATTATTCTAAAGATGTCAAATATCCGCAAAAGTATCCCCAAATGTGTCCATAGTTTTTGAGCAATCCCACTCAAAATCTGTGTGTGTGTGTATGTGTAAGCTGAGAGTTATTTTGACAATCTTAGAACAGAAAAACAAGGAGAGAGGATCTGCATTACAAAATATCAAAAATTGTTATAAAGTTATAATAAGATAATGTGATGTGAGTATAAGAATAGAAAATAGACATATTGGACTGAATGAAAAGCACACAAACTAACACACATGTATCAGGGCATTAGATTTACAATAAAGATGATACTGCAGAGTAGTGGAAGAAAGAAGTCTTTTCACTATATAATGCTAGGAGAATGAGCTATCAATACAGAAAAAAACAAAAAAAATAAATAAAGAACAACTTTGCATCTACCTCACACTGATCACAAAATTTAAAAAATCAATTGCAGATGAGTTGTATGTTTATATATGAAAGAAGAGCAATAAAATTTATAGAAGATAATATAGAAGAATATCTTTACAATTTTGGGTATGAAAATTCTTCCTGAACAGAACATAAAAGCACTAACCATAGAGGGAAAGATTAATAATTTGGACTACATCAAGAGACACTATTAAGAAAATAAAAAGACTGAGTAGAGTGACTTCACTGATGGCACAGTGGTTAAGAATCTGCCTGCCAATGCAGGGGCCAAGGGCTCGAGCCCTGGTCCGGGAGGATCCCACATGCCATGGAGCAAACTAAGCCTGTGTGCCACAACTACTGAGCCTGCGCTCTAGAACCCATAAGCCACAACTACTGAGCCCATGTGCCACAACTACTGAATACTGTGCGCCTAGAACCCATGCTCCGCAACAAGAGAAGCCACCGCAATGAGAAGCCCTCACACTGCAATGAAGAGTACCCCCTGCTTGCTGCAACTAAAGAAAGCCTGCACACAGCAACAAAGACCCAACTCAGCCAAAAATAAATAAATATAATAAATAAATTTATTTTTAAAAAAAGAATGGATATATGTATAGGTATAACTGAATCATTTTAAAAATACTGAGTAGAATAAAATAGTTTCAATATATACGTAACTTATAAAAGTTTTGTATCTAAAATATGTGAAGAATCTGACACGTTAATAGGGACAAAAAGACAACCATGTGTGCACTGGTAGTCAGGGCTGATCCCCAGCCCATTGGCTGCCAGGCCATGCCTTATGCGGAGGCTGCCGGCCACTCATGGGAAAGGCAGGTCCCAATGAGAAGATATTTACAAGCAACATATCTGGTAAGGGGTTAATATCCAAAATATAGAGAACCCATACAACCCAATATCAAACAAACAAATAATTCAATATAAAAATGGGTAGAGAACTTGAACAGTCATTTTTCCAAAGAAGACATACAGATGACCAACAAGCACATGAAAAGATGATCAACATTGCTAATCATCAGGAAAATGCAAATCAAAATCACAATGAGATAACACCTCACACCTGTCAGAATGGCTGTAATCAAAAAGACAACAGATAACAAGTGTTGGCATGAATATGGAGAAATGGGAAGGCTCATGCATTGTTGGTGGGAATGTAAATTTGTGCAGCTACTGTGGAAAACATTGAGGAGGTTCCTCTACTCTACTTAGTATCTATTAATCACACACTCTTAAATTAAAAATAGAACTACCTTATGACCCAGCAATTCCACTTCTGGGTAATTTCCCGAAGGAAACAAAAATCCTAAATCAAAAAGATATATTCATATATGTTCATTGCAGCCTTATTCACAATGGCAAAAATATGGAAGCAACTGAAGTGCTCATCAATAGATGAATGGATAAAGATGTGGTATATATCGGGCTTCCCTGGTGGCGCAGTGGTTGAGAATCTGCCTGCCAATGCAGGGAACACGGGTTCGAGCCCTGGTCTGGGAGGATCCCACATGCCGCGGAGCGGCTGGGCCCGTGAGCCACAGCTGCTGAGCCTGCGCGTCTGGAGCCTGTGCTCCGCAACGAGAGGCCGCGACAGTGAGAGGCCCGCGCACCGTGATGAAGAGTGGCCCCCGCTTGCCACGACTGGAGGAGGCCCTCGCACAGAAACGAAGACCCAGCACAGCCATAAATAAATAAATAAAAAAAATTTAAAAAAAAAAAAAAAAAAAGATGTGGTATATATATACAATGGAATATTACTCAACCATAAAAAAGAAGGAAATCTTGCCAATTTGTGACAACATGGATGGATTTAAAGAATATTATGCTAAGTGAAATAAGCCAGACTGAGAATGAAAAATACTGTATTATTTCACTTATATGTAGAATCTAAAAAACAAAACAAATGAACAAAAACAAAACAAAGTGAGCAAGCATAGCAAAACAGAAACAAAGTCATAGATACAAACAGGTGGTTTACAGAAGCAATGGGGTGGGGGAATGAGTGATATATGTGAGAGAGATTAAGAGGTACAAATTTACAGTTACAAAATAAATGAGTTACAGGGATGAAATGTACCATGTGGAGAATATAGTTAATGATAATGTAATATCTTTGTATGGTGAGGAAGGTGGTCAAAAGGTACAAACTCCCAGTTATAAGATAGATAAGTACTAGGGATGTCATGTGAGACATGATTAATATAATTACCGCTGCTCTATGTTCTATATGAAAGTTGTTAAGAGAGGAAATCCCAAGAGCTCTCATCACAAGGAAAATATTTTTCAATATACTGAGAACACATTTAGGATTCTCTTTCTTCTTTTTTTTGGTTGAAATATAGTTGATTTACAATAGTTAGTTTCAGATGTACAGCCAAGTTATTAAGTTATATATATTATATCTTTATTCAGATTATTTTTCATTATAGGTTATTGTAAGATTTTGAATATAATTCCCTGTTCTATCCAGTAAATAATTATTCCTTAGCTATTTTACATATAGTAGTTAGTATCTATTAATCCCACACTCCTACGTTATCCTTCCCACCTTCCATTACCATTTGATAATTTTAAGTTTGTTTTCTATGTCTATGAGTCTGTTTCTATTTTGCTTATAGATTCATTTTCATTATTTTTTAGATTCCACATATAAGTGATATCATATAATATTTATCTTTCTCTGACTTACTTCACTAAGTATAATATTCTCTAGGTTCATCCATATTGCTGTAAATGCCAATATTTCATTCTTTTTACAGTTAAGTAATATTCCATTGTATATATATACCACTCTTCTGAATCCAGTTGTATTTTGATGGACACTTGTGCTGTTTCCATGTCTCAGCTATTGCAAGTAATGCTGTTATGAACATTGGGGTGCATGTATCTCTTTGAATTAGAGTTTTTGTCATTTACGGACATATACCCAGGAAAGAGATTGCTGAATCATTTTGCAGCTCTATTTTTAGTTTTTAAAGGAATATCCATACTGTTTTCCATAGTGGCTGCAACAGTTTACATTCCCACCGACAGTGCAGGAGGGTTCCCTTTTCTTCACATCATCTCCAGCATTTATTATTTGTAGACATTTTTGATGATAGCTATTCTGACCTGTGTGAGGTGATACATCATTGTGGTTTTGATTTGCATTTCTCTAATAATTAGAGACACTGAGCATCTTTTCATGTACCTGTTGGTCATTTGTCTGTATTCTTTGGAGAAATGTCTAGTTAAGTCTTCTGCCTATTTTTTGTTTGGGTTGGTTTTTTTTCTTCAATATTGAGGAGTATGAACTGTTTGTATGTTTGGATATTAACCCCTTATCAGTCACATCATTTGCAAATATTTTCTCCCATTATGTAAATTGTCTTTTCATTTTCCTTTGTTATACAAAAGCTTCTAAGTTTGAATAGGTTTCATTTGTTTATTTTTGCTTTTATTTATTTTGCCTTGGGAGACTGATCTAAGAAAATATTTCTACGATTTATAACAGAGAATGTTTTGCCTATGTTCTCTTCTAGGAGTCTTATGGTGTCATGTCTTATATTTATGTCTTTAAACTATTTTGAGTTTATTTTTGTATACTGGGTGAGGGAGCATTATGATTTCATTGACTTACATGTAGCTGTCCAGCTTTCCCAACCCCACTTGTTGAAGAGACTGTCTTTTCTCCATCATATATTCCTGTCTCCTTTGACTTCTTTGTTGCAGATTAATTGACCATAAGTGTGTGGGTTTCTTTCTGTTCTCTATTCTGTTCCATTGATCTATATGTCTGTTTTTGTGCCAATACCACACTGTTTTGATTATGGTAGCTTTGTAGTATAGTCTGAAGTCTGGAAGGATTATACCTCCAGCTTTGTTCTTTTTCCTTGGGATTGTGTTGGGAATTTTTTTTCTTTTATTTTGCATCTATATGAGATGAAGGATATTCACTAAACTTTGTGGTAATCATTTCATGATATATATAAGTTAAATCATTATGCTGTACACCTTAACTTATATAGTGCTGTATGTCAATTATATCTCAATAAAACTGGAAGAAAACAAAAACAAAAATACAACCCAATTTAAAAATTGGGCAAAAGACTCAATCAGGCAGTTCATAAAGAGTATATCCAAATGGTTAAGAAGCATATGATAATGCTTTTAATATCATTAGTCATAGGGAAATACAAATTGTAACCAAACAGACATCACACTACACACCCACCAGAATGGCTACAGTTGAAATAGTTGAAAAACAAAGTGTAGATGAACAAGTGGAAGAATAGAAAGGCTTAAACTGCTGTGGGATTGTAAATTTGTACAAACAACTTAAAAAACAGTTCAGAACTTTCTACTGAGGCTTGAGATACAAATATCCTATAATTCAACAATTCTTCTCCTAGGTATACACCCAGCAAAAATGACAATAGCTATGCACAAAGAGATATGTACAAGAATGTATGTAGCATAATTCTTTGTAATAGTCAAAAAGCTGAAAACAATCCAAATATCTATCAACATTAGAATGGATAAATGTTGTTACATGGATACCAAAAAATGTTTACAGCAATGAAAATTAACTGCAATGACATGTAACAGCATGGATAAATTTCACAAATACCTGGAGCAAAAGAAGTGAGAAACTAACTCTAATACTAGATTATTCCATTTACATAAATTTTTTAAATGGGCAAAGGCAAACTATGGATGAGAAGATGATAAAGATCAGCTTGGAAGCAATAGTTATTACAGTCATAATAGCATGTACTTTTGGGGAAAAGGAGAGAATAATGAACAGCATGGACACCACAGGTACTTCTCTGCCTTAGCACTATTCTTTCTTTGCTTGGCTAATAGTTAAATGACCTTTTGTGATAAATTATTAGTCCATACATTTTGGGGTTTTGTCTTTTTCTCCTTGTCTGTATTTCACCATATGTAAAGGTTTATGAAAATATGAAGGGAAGGGTACATACTAACTTCACAGCAATAATTAGTTTATAAAAAAAGGTATCCAGATGGTCAATAAGCATATGAAATGTCTTAAAAGGGAAGAGAATAGCACAAACAAGGGTGTGCAAAGAGAGTTCAAGTATATGTGTAGCACTTTATTTCTTAAAAGAAATCTGAAGAAATACTGTTAAAATGTGAGCAGGTGAAGTCTCTTAAGTTTGGTGGACATCAATTATATTATTATTTTCTGCCCATTTCTGTAGGATTGAAATACTGGAAAATAATTATTCTTAAAAGATTTTATTACTTGGCACTCCATTTTGTAAACTCTAAAAGGGTAGTTTTAAACCTCTCTATCTCCCAAAGGATCAGTTCAATGCATAGTTTAAAATTAATTACACATTGAGTGACTGGTTTGTGATTTATTGCAAGTGTATTTCAATTGAGAAGACAAAATATTCTTAATTAGCTCTCTGTCTACCTAACACTCCTGGCCTTATGTCTCCTCCCAAATAAAATCCAGCCAAGCTGGCCTTGGAACTTTGTTGTTTTCTCTGCCTAGTTTGTTTCTCCTGAGATTTTTGCAGGTTAGTTTTTTTTTTTTTTAAATCAATCAGATTTAAGTTTAAAATTTCTTCTTTATTGAGAAGTCCCCTTAGTGTGATATCCACCATTCTCTGCTCAAATAGTCAAAAATTACTAAATCTCCTTTTTACTTCCTTTGGATGATGCAATGAAATTGCATTTCCATTCTTTTACCTGTTTATTGTCTCACTCTCTTCACCAATATGCAAAATCTAAGAGAGCATAATATCTGTCTATATTTTTACCCACCATAAACAGCATGTAGGAAAATGACTGACAAATAGCAGATGTTTAATAAATATTTGTTGGACAAATGACCCAATTAAGACAATCAAAATTTTGCTATGCATTTTGTTTTATTGGCTATCCATCTATCTATCCATCCATGCACACTATATGTACACACATAATTGAGGAATAAAAGATTAATTTGGGAAATTTGTCAGGGTAAATGAAATTTACCAACAATTCAGAATACAAGCTATCAGTTGTTACTACACATTAACTATGAGCTACAATGATTATGATCCACATTTCAGATAAATTTTGAGAGAAAGTTTTAAATGTTTTTAGACTCAGAGGGGAAGCAGTTAAAAATAGAGCTATTTGGTAGCTAGCTAATACATTCTTTGTACTCCACAAGGTAATGTCATCTATTAAAACCATACTCCAAAATATTACAGAGGAAAAGAGAAACTTAAATGGTCAAAAAATGATGAAAATATATTTCCTATCAGAGTATCGTACTGAAAAAGTACAAAAAAATAGTTTAATTATCTATATTTGTGGAAATTTTGAAAGAAAAATTATATTTTAAGAAATATCCAAGCTGTTTGACCGTGTAGAAAATATCTGTTTTTTAATACTTATAAATTCTACATGCTGAAATTATAGAATTTGGAATAATTCAATAAACCTGACTAATTTCTTACAACTTTGTAAGAAACAACTTTTGTAAGAATCAGAAAGTTTCTAGGAAGGAAATAAATGTTATTTCACATATAGTAAATTACAGACTATATTTCAGTCCTACAATGACACAGAAATGACTATTTTTAAATAAGGAAGCTCCCAGGACATTACACCATTTAACTGAAACAAAGTAGTGATAAAATATTTTAATTAAGTGTAGGTTGATAGGCAAAGTTAAATTCAAAATGGCAATTGCCAATAACCAGGAAACATTTGTCTCTCTTAACTCACATAATAAACTTTAAATAAAGTAAAGCAGTCACTACATGAAAAAAATAATATAAAATTATAAAAGGGATGTATAATATCTTAGAATGTTGACATTAAATATTTTTTAAAAAGGTTAAAGGAAGAGAAAAACATTACAAGGAAAATATATAACTGAGGTAGTAAATCACAAGTATATTTTGAATGAAATAATAAACATTTTATTAAATGACTGATGAATCTTTTTCAAACATTGCTGGCAGCCATTTTTGAAGAATTCCTTTTTAGAGACAGAGATACATGATTTCCTTTTTTTCTATTCTTTGTTTTATTTTTTCTTTGCTTTTTCTTATTCTTTCCCTCCCAACATACAGTTCCTATTGTTAGATACTTTTTAAGTTATTTCTTTCCAGGGAGTGAAAGGAGACACTCCACTGGTATTATTTAATAAAGTCTTTTCACATTTGGAGGAAATTAGTGCCTTATGAGAAGCATGCTTTATTCTAAACTAACAACTGTGACATCAGTTAATTTAACCTGATAAAAACCAATGTGCCCCACTTGTTTTCATTCAAATTGGAAGCTTGTTGCAACTGATCACCAATTGGATTTGGTTAGGAGTCAAGCCTCATTTTATTCATTAATATTTATCAACTACATACAGTGGGCCTGCTTCAACACTAAGCATTAAACATAATTAAATAAATAAGTCTTGGGCCCTCCTTTCAAGATAATCAGAATCTATTGGCAAAGTTTGACTGCAAGTAGATAATTACCATACAATGCAGAAAGACAAAGTTTAGTAGAAACCTCTCCTTGCCAAAATTCCTCCAATATAAAATATCCATAACTGCTGTCACAATCCTTCCCCCTAGAAAACTGTTTCTCCTTCCCTAATTCTCTCCTGAGAAAATTGCACAACATCCACCTAGTTGTTGATGACAGACACCTGAGAGCCACTTTTCACAGGTCTTCCTACCCCCCTCACCACTAATACCAAGTACATCATCAAGTTTGTCTATTCCAGCACCAAAATTTCTATGAAAATAATTCACTTCCCTGCATCTCCACTTCCACCACCTTAGTCTAAGCATCCATAATCTCTTTATGAAACTCCATCTATAACTCTCAAATTGTCTCCATACTTCCAATCCTTCAATAAATTCCTATCACTACATTCAGAGTAATCATTTTTTTTCACATCCTTATTGGAGTATAAATGTTTTAAAATGTTGTGTTAGTTTCCGCTGTACAAGAAAATGAAATATATGCATACATATATCCCCATATCCCCTCCCTCTTGAGCCTCCCTCTCACTCTCCCTATCCCACCTCTCTAGGTCATCACAAAGCACAGAGCTGATCTCCCTGTGCTATGTAGCAGCTTCCCACTAGCCATCCATTTTACATTTCATAGTGTATATATGTCAGTGCTACTCCCTCACTTCATCCCAGCTTCCCCTTCCCTTCCGTGCCCTCAAGTCCATTCTCTACATCTGCATCTTTATTCCCACCCTGACACTAGGTTCATAAGTACTGTTTTTTTTTTTTTAATTCCATATATATGAGTTAGCATACGGTATTTGTTTTTCTCTTTCTGACTTACTTCACTCTGTATGACAGATTCTAGGCCCAACCACCTCACTACATATAACTCAATTTTGTTCCTTTTTATGGCTGAGTAATATTCCATTGTATACATGTGCCACATCTTCTTTCCCCATTCATCTGTTGATGGACATTTAGGTTGCTTCTATGTCCTGGCTATTGTAAATAGGGCTGCAGTGAACATTGTGGTACATGTATTTTTTTGGATTTATGGTTTTCTCAGGGTATATGCCCACTAATCCAAAAATGGGCAGAATACCTAAATAGACATTTCTGTAAAGAAGACATACAGATGGCCAACAAATACATGAAAAGATGCTCAACATCATTAATCATTAGAGAAATGCAAATCAAAACCACAATGAGGTATTACCCCACACCAGTCAGAATCACCATCATCAAAATATCTGTAGATAATAAATGCTGTAGAGGGTTTGGAGAAAAGGGAACCCTCCTGCACTGTTGAATGCAAATTGATACAGCCACTATGGAGAACAGTATGGAGGTTCCTTAAAAAACTGAAAATAAAACTACCATATGACTCAGTAACCAAAGCAATCTACAGGTTCAATGCAATCCCTATCAAATTACCAATGGCATTTTTCACAGAACTAGAACAAGAAATTTTACAATTTGTATGGAAACACAAAAGACCCCGAATAGCCAAAGCAATCTTAAGAAAGAAAAATGGAGCTGGAGAAATCAGGCTCCCTGACTTTAGACTATACTACAAAGCTACAGTAATCAAGACAGTATGGTACTGGCATAAAAACAGAAATATAGATCAATGGAACAGGATTGAAAGCCCAGAGATAAACCCACACACATATGGTCACCTTATTTTAACAAAGGATGCAATAATATACAGTGGAGGAAAGACAACCTCTTCAATAAGTGGTGCTGGGAACCCTGGACAGCTACATGTAAAAGAATGAAATTAGAACACACCCTAACATCATACACAAAAATAAACTCAAAGTGGATTAAAGACATAAATGTAAGGCCAGGCACTAAAACTCTTAGAGGAAAACATAGGCAGAATACTCTATGACATAAATC
Source organism: Balaenoptera musculus (assembly GCF_009873245.2). Lineage (NCBI taxonomy): Eukaryota > Metazoa > Chordata > Mammalia > Artiodactyla > Balaenopteridae > Balaenoptera > Balaenoptera musculus. The sequence goes on along the minus strand of NC_045801.1, from coordinate 48,038,914 downwards.
ACAGCAAGATCCTTTTTGACCCACCTCCTAGAGTAAGGGAAATAAAAACAGAGTAATCATTTAAAAACAGTTCTACCTATATTTCTTTGGTGCTGAAACCCCTTCAGTGTCTTTCTGTTGCTCTGGAGATACAAAGAGGAGCTAGGTTTCAAGACACTTCTCAAGTACAATAAATAGTATATGACATATGGAATTGGGAACAGAGAGGAGTTTAAGAAGTTTCCTGGACTTCCATGGTGGCACAGCAGTTAAGAACCCACCTGCCAATGCAGGGGACACAGGTTCAAGCTCTGGTCTGGGAAGATCCCGCATGCTGCAGAGCAACTAAGCCTGTGCATCACAACTACTGAGACTGGCCTGCAAACAACTACTGAGCCTATGCACCACAACTACTGAAGTCCGTGCACACTAGGGCCTGCATGCCGCAATTACTGAGCCCACATGCCACAACTACTGAAGCCCACGTACTGAGAGCCCGTGCTCCACAACCAAGAGAAGCCAGCACAGTGAGAAGCCCATGCACCACAATGAAGAATAGCCCCACTCACCACAACTAGAGAAAGCTCATGCATCAATGAAGACACAACACAGCCAAAAAAAAAAAAAAAAAAGAATTAGCTTGAGCTACTGGGTTAATAATATAATTTTAAAAGGTGAAGTTTACAGGGCAATTAAAAAGGGAAGATGGATTTAATATCAGACTGTTGAGTTTAGAGAAACTATGGAAAATTTAGGTGGTGATTAATAGCCATGGTGAAGGTGGAAGCTAGAGACAGATTCAGTTGTTGAAGCCATAGACATGAACACATGAATCAAATTTTCAGGAAATATTTGTAGAGCAAGAAATAAGGACTAAGAATGTAACCCTGAGGAATACTAACATTTAAGAAGGAAGGGTGACAGAAGATGAAAGGTAAGTAAAGAAGACTGAGAAACAAAGGGAAAACCAGGAAACACTGGAATAAAGAAATAATGTATGTTGCCTTTTATTTTACAGTTAGGTCAGTTTTTAATTGTATCTTTTGAAAAAATGAACCATGGCAGGAAAATACCTGGTAACTTGGTGTGATCATTTCTTCAACAATTGATCTTTTCATTTTTAAATGTCAAGTGAGCAGGGTTGAGTTAATCTTGTTTCTTATTTTATTACACATTACAACTGATCCATATAAGGCTCTGTCTTATTTTACTTATTTGTTTATTTGATATCCTTTTAGCCCCATACCCATCATTCTAATAGATGATCATTCTATTGTGTTTAATGTGTATCCTCTTTTTGTATGTATTCTTCTAAAATGTGCTCTGATTGGTAAGCAATATTTTTAATTAAATAAATGAATTTTGTGATATATTTAAATTTTACTCTTCCTTTTTTACAGGCATATTTTAAAGATCCATTCATTGCTATATGTACTTCTAATTCATTCCTCCTAATTGCTGCATGATAATCCATGATATACACCACATTTTACCTATGTATATATTCCCCATGATAGCCACCCAGGTTGCTTCCTATTCCCAAAACAACAATAATGTTGCAATAACATTTCCATTTATATATGTCTCCTTATGGGCTAATGAAAATATTTTCTTTGTGTTTATATATATATTCAGGAACAGATTTTATTGGTTAAAATGCATGCATATACTTAATTTGGGTAACTATTGCCATAGTGTTCTCTGAATGGCTGCCCTGGTTCACACTCCCTCCAGCAGAGCAAAAGGGTTCTTGTATCCTCACATACTGATCAAGAGTTGGCACATCTATCTTTTAATTATTGCCAGGCTATTGGTGAAAAGTGATATCTTATTTCAATTCATTTCTGACCATTAATGATTTGTGGCATCTCTTCAGATGTTAGACTTTTAGTTTCCTTTTTTGTAAATTGCCTGCTCATATCTTGTGTTCATTTTTTTTTCTATTGTTTTTTTTTTTCTGATTGATTTGATGGAGGGTCTTGGACATTATGGATGTTAGTGCTTTGTCAGTTTTAGACTGTGCATATATAGTTTTCCATTACACCATCTGTCTGATATATCTGTCCATGGAATCCGTATTAGTTTCCTAGAGCTTCCACAACAAAGCACACAAACTGGATGACTTAAAACAACAGAAATTTATTATCTCACAGTTTTTTAGCTTAAAAGTCTTAAATCAAGGTGTTGGCTTCCTCTGAAGGCTCTAAGAAAAGATTCTTCCTTGCCTCTTGCAGCTTCTTGTACCTCCTGATGTTCCTTGGCTTGTGGCAGCATAACTCTAATCTCTGCCTCAACTGTCACATGGCCTTCTTCCCTCTGTATGTCTCTGTTTATCTGTGTGTTCACATGGTGTCTTAGTCCAGCCAGGCTGCAATAACAAAATACCAGAAACTAGGTGGCTTATGAATAACAGGCATTTATTTCTCACAGTTCTGGAGGCTGGAAGTCCAAGATCAGGGTGCCAGCATGGTCTGGTAGGTGAGAGCTCCCTTCCAGGTTTCAAACTTCCTATTATTACCTCACATGGTATAAGGGACCAACTAGCTCTTTGGAGTCTCTTTTATAATGGAACTAATCCCATTCATGAGGGTTTCACCCTCATGGCCTAAGTACCTTCCAAAGGCCTCACCTTCTAATATCACCACATTGGGCTTTAGAATTTCAAAACATGAGTTTTTCAGGGACACAAACACATTCAGACTATAGCACATGGCACCAGTTATTGGATTTAGGTTCCACCATAATGCAGTATGACCTCATCTTAATTTAACAAATTACACTTGCAAAGACTACATTTCCAAATAAGCTCACACTCTGAGGTTCTGGATGAACAAGAATTTTGGAATTCTGGAGAGACACTCTATTCAACTCCATACAATGTCCTTCATTAAGTAAACAAAAATCTATTTATATAGCTGACAATATTATATACTTGAAACTTGCTAAGAAAGTAGATCTTAAATGTTTTCACCACAAAAAGGAAAATGGTAATTATGTGAGGTGGTGGAGATGTTAACTAATGCTACTGTGGTAATCATTTCACAATATACAAGTGTACCAAATCAACACGTTGTACACCTTAAACTTACACAATGTTATCCGTCAATTTTATCTCAATAAAGCTAAGGAAAAATAAAACATATTTGTGTTAAAAGATTAATTAATTAATTAATTATTATAAAAATACATTGTTCTGGGATTTCCCTGGTAGCTCAGTGGTTAATAATCCACCTACCAATGCAAGGGACATGAGTTTGGGCCCTGGTCTGGGAAGATCCCACATGCCACGGAGCAACTAAGTCTGTGTGCCACAATACTGAGCCTGCACTCTAGAGCCCACAAGCCACAACTGCTGAGCCTGTGCTCTAGAGCCTGCGAGCCACAACTACTGAGCCCGTGTGCCACAACTACTGAAGCCCACGTGCCTAGAGCCCATGCTCTGCAACAAGAGAAGACACTGCAGTGAGAAGCCCGTGCACCACAAGGAAGAGTAGCCTCCGCTCACCACAATTAGAGAAAGCCCGCATGCAGCAACAAAGACCCAATTCAGTCAAAAATAAATAAATAAATATTTTTAAAAATTACATTGTTCTACTTAAGGGAGGTCTTCAGTCTATATATTTAATAAATAAGACTATTAAAACAATATTTTATGTCTAGAAGTGTGTGATATATAACTATTGATTGCCTTCCCAGAATTTAGCTGGGATTCATGTAGCTTGAGAGAAGCTAACTGTACTTCTAGCTTGACCCTGATTGAGTTTATTCCCATGGTCATAGTAATTGATTCAGGCCTGAACACATGACTCAATTGAGAACAAAGAGACATTTACTGAGGATGTCTGGAAAAGAAAAGGGTTCTCTCTTCTAGTAGTAAGTGACAAAGGAGACTTGTAGCCTTATGTAACTACTGACAACAATTTTACTACCATAATGGAAGCTGGACTGAAGATGAAATTAACCACAAAGTTGGGAAACCATGAGAAATTGCAGGTAACTTGAAGTTGAGTTCTAAGCTTTGGACTTTCAGTTATATTGATTAACCCTTTTCCAGGTCCAGAGTTCCACCACTCTGTAGTATATGGCATTAGACAAGTTACTTAACTTCCCTAAGCTTCCCTTTCCTCATCTGTAAAATGGAATATCTATAGTATCTAACTTATAGAGTTTTGTGAGAATTAAATAAGACAGTGTATGGCACTTAGTCCAGGATTAATCAGTTTTAAGTGTGGGATAACTGTGAGATACCATCATCATCATCATCACTTGTATCACTGACATTATTATTATTAGACTAAGGAGCAAACCCAGGATGAACTCTCAAATTTTCTATTTCCTGGTCTTGCACTTCTTCCACCTAAACCAACTTATTTGTTGGCCCTCTAGCCCCTGAATTAAAGTTTCCAGTACATTTCTTAACATTATAGTTATTTATTTATTTATTTTGTAAACAGAGAATCCTATTGTGTGCAATACACTAGGCTAAGTACCAAGGACACAGCTATGAACAAGATAAAGATGATTCCTAATAGTCAAGAGTTTATAGGGTGGTGGTGGTGGGATGAATTGGGAGATTGGGATTGACATATATACACTAATATGTATAAAATAGATAACTAATAAGAACCTGCTGTATAAAAAAAATAAATAAATACATTCAAAATAAATAAATAAGAGTTTATGGGGGGCTAGGGAACTTGGCCTTGGACTCCATCTACTGTTGATGAGTCAGCTATCCTTGAACAAGCGAATTTTGACTGGATGATCAAGTGAAACAGGGTTCCATGTTTGGAAGCCATTGTTATAAAGCAATTTGTTTGGAAGCTACAAGAACAAAGGAAATCAGAGAAGGACATTTATAAAAATTATATCCATCCAAAACTCTCGTGCCTTAAGAAGATAATAAAAGATACCTGGCAGAGAAGTGAAGTATGGGGCAGGGTCAAAAAAAAATTGACCTTCCCATATCTGAATTCACTCTAATTCTCTTTAAATAATGTGTCTCTTTATGATTATTATTAAGCCTCTGTAGCATGAGGACTTCATAGCCTTAACTTATTAATACTCCTCAATGTAATACAAAGTGTTACACCTAAAAATGGAAATCTAAAAAAAAATAAGTACGTGTTTTCCTTACCAAACTTGAGGCATACTCCATCAGAATTCTAAAGCACATTGATTATTTTCATGACTTAAAAGCAAAGACCTTCGTTTATTTTACATGTATGTATTTTCCCATGCAGGCAGTATAAGTATTTTACCACAGAGGATAAACATACCAGAGGTATAATGTTGGGGGGAAAAATCTGCTCAAAACTGTTTGGGGGGAGAAAGGTGAGCTAGAAACAGAAAAATATTTTTCTTTATGAGAAAATAACAGGAATAAAACAAGCAAGCAAAAAAAGAAGAAAAAAGGGAATATAAAACACCACTACATACCCTGAGGAGTAAGAGACAGAAAATCTATGTAACCAATAAACCCCTTTTCAAAGAATCTATACCCTGTTCAAAGAGGTCAATTTGGGAAGTGGTGGCAAGGATGGGGAAGGCTCGATTATACCAGTTATTGAAAAGAAAAAAGCAAAAAGAAACCTATAAAAGAGATAGGAAGCATGCACCTGACTCTTCTGTGAAAATAATTACAAATCGAATCTACTGGTTTCCATGTTTCCAGGGAGTTTTCCATTTTCTGGTCTTGAGATGAAGTGAAAAAAGGAAGGGCTTTTCCCTCTCTGCCTATAACTATATTTCCCTGTCAGTGTGACCAGAAATCACCCCAAATACCTCTCAGAGGTTATCACCCAACTGCCTTAATTTTCTGTCCAATCTTGTATTTTTTTCTTTCTTGACCTATTCTTTCCTGCTCCACCTTTTTGGGACCTGTACCGTTCAGATCTAAAAGAAAACATCAAAGTAAAGAAGTATTAGGATGGGAAACAGAGTACTCTATCAGAAGGGAGAGGTGAGGAGGCAAGGGTAGGGTTCATGTCATTTACACAATACCCCACCAACACTCTATCTCCACATCACAGCAGTTAAAACACTTGTTTACTTGTCCACATCCCCTCCAAAGACAGAGATCATTCTGTGTAGTTGTCCACATTATCCTAAGTCTTGAATAGGGGAATATCCAATATTTTATAACAGGAATTTTACAAAAATATACTTGAAAAATCCTACTCAATAGCCAAGTATATGAAAGGATCTATGCTAACTGACATTGTGGCAGAACTCAGACCCAGTGGGAAGAGTATCAGCCAAGGAAAACCTTTTCCTCTTATCTAACTATCCAGTGCTTTGGAGTCTAGGAGCCTGGTAATCACTGCATCAATATATTTGTCAAGGGTCAACTGAGTTACATTAAACTCCTGGGTGGTATAAAATAAATGTCAAATAGGATCCAGGCCCTGAAAATTTTACAGCAAAGTAGAATGAACCAGGCAGTATCGTATATTCAACTTACATAATGGTTCAATTTAAGCGCTAAATTATGCAGAACAAATAATTAATGAATATGAATGTATATGATAAATTAAGTACATTGTACACAGAAAGTAAGTACATAATGAAGATAGAGAGGAAGGTAGAAGTTATTAGATATGACTTGGATTCAAAAGATAATTACAGTGTTGGGAGGTATTTAAGATAAAACTTCAAGATTAAATAAAGAGCTAAAAATAATTTTAATGAGGTAAATTCCATTCATATTTCTTATAGAATATTAACTTTCTTAAGGTATTTTTAGAAATTGTGAATTTGAATATATGTAAACATTTTAAATCAGTAGGATATAAGGTATTATTTATAGATAGTCACCTCCTTAAAATGTAACCTTTTTAAAATTAAAAACTTAAAATCTTTAAATTGCTTTAAAATGTTCCCTATTCTTTAAAAACTCGAATTTAGTTTAAAATTTTATTATTATCTAAAGTATAATATTTATTCACTCCTGGATAAAAATAGAACTTATATTAAAATATTTTTCTTGGAGGAAAGCAAGATGGTGGAGGAGTAGGAGGATGTGGAATTCATCTCTCTCCACAAATGCTCAAGAATACATCTACAGATAGAACAGTTCTCATAGAGCACTGGCTGAACACTAGCAGAAGACCTTGGACACCAGAAAGGGCAAGAAAGATCCCTGTGTAACTAGGTAGGATGAAAGAAAGAAGAAGGGAAAAAGAAGAGAAGAGGAGGTGGGATGGGGCCTGTGCCGCCGGGTGGGGAGCTGAAGGAGTGGAGAGGTTCCTGCATCCAGGGAAACCTCCTCACTGATGGGGAAATCAGGTGGGACAGAAGGAGAGCTTCTGGAGCTGTCAGAGGAAAGGGAAACGGCCAGTCTGTGGCAAGCAGGACACAGTGAGACCTACACAGATGGTCTGTGTCACAGTCCTATGTGCCCCAGCCTGGGATGTGTGTCCACCAATATGCATGGGGGCTGGGTGCTGGAACATGGGGATTGGAGAGCAAACCCAGGGAGAGGACTGCTGCTGGGTGAGAGGAGACAGACTGAGGGAACAGAAGTGAGGAAATCCACAACCGGGAATGCCTGTGGAAGAAACCCAGGCTGCCATAGAAGCAAGACACCATTATTGAATGACACACAGGAGGTGGAGCTTCCATTGCAGCCTCTCTTTCCACTCACCAGCCCCTGGCCACCAGGCACTAGGAAAGGCCTCCATTGGGGCTGGCCCTCACATGTCTGTCACCGGGTATGACAAAAGGCCCTGGCCAGGGCTGTCCATCCTGTGCCTGTAGCCAGGAGCTAGGAAAGGCTCCCACCAGGGTCAGATCTCTCACGCTTGTGGCCACCAGCCTCCCCACACTCCTCATCACCGACAGGGTCAGATCTCTCTTGGCTGTTCACTCTCCCATGCACCTGTCACCGCTGGGGATCCAACTACCTCAGCAGCTATGCCATCTCCACACCCTGTCCTCACTGGGGCAGACCTGAGTGCTCCAGGCAGCCTCAGGAGCAGACCCTGTGGGTGGCCCACACACAAAGGTGGGGCTAAAACCACAGCTGAGCCCCAGGGGCCATGCAACTAAGGAAGAAAAGCTGAAATCTCTCCTCATAGCTGCACAAACCATGAATTGACTTCCGCATTACTGGCTTGGAAAAACTCAGCACCTACAAAACATCTGAATGGACAAGTGCTCCCACAACAAAGATGGACCTAGCTTCAGCAATTGTAGATTTTGTGGACCCATACACATGTGGGCTAGGCCAGGCTAAAGTCTGAGCTGCCCCCATAACACCCACAACAAGTCCAGATCCATGATTATTGCAATCCTGGAACCTGACTTCAGTGCATCTACTCTGGTGACCTGGTGAAAGCAACATCTGAGAGACACCAGGGCAAATTGCCAGAATACCCACAATTAAGGTGGGGCCTAGAGTAGTACCAATGTCAGCATAATCTGAGAGCTTGCACAACAGATGAAAGGTGACACAACAGAGCACACTCACAGGTGAATAGCTCCGGAGGAGGAATACTCAGTAGCTTCCATCCCAATGAGAGTGCTCCAACCCCACCTACCTCACACCGCAGATCAGAGACACAACTAAGAAGAAGATCTGGGGGCCTCTACTCCAACAACGAGGGAGCAGACCCTGCCCCTGATAGGGCAGTGACAACCACAGAGCAAAAGGGAGGTCCTGCTCAGTATCCAAGGCAGGCTTTTGTCACCACACCAGTCAAACCCCCTATCATGGGTCTGGCTTTAGTAGCTGTGGGCTCTGTGGACATGTACACGTGAGGGTAGGGCCAGACCAGAGTTCAAGCTGCCTACATAGCCCACACAGCAGGTCCAGGTATATGATTAACACATTACTGGGACCTAAACTCAGTGGACCTGTGCCAATGACTGGGTGATAACACTGCCTGAGAGACAGCAGGGCCAATTTCTGACATACTCAAAGTTAAGGCAGGACCAAAAGCAGTTACAGCAGTATATGTTGTGAGCCCGCACAACAGGTGAAAGGGGACACAATGGAGCACAATCACATATGAATACATCCAGTGGAGCTGCTCTCCCAACGGGAGTGCTCCAATCCCGTCTACCTCACAGAAACAGATCTGGGGGCCTCTACTCCAACAATCAAGGAACAGGCCCCATCCCTGACAAGGTAGAGACAACCAAAGAGCAAAGGAGAGGCAGCACTCAATATCTAGGGCAGGCTCTGATCAACACAACACCAACCACACTCCCTATCAAGGGGATAACAGTACAAGCCAATGGACCAAACTCACCCACCAGGAGGCAGACACCAAAAGCAAGGGGAACTATGATCCTGCAGCCTGCAGATAGGAGATTACAGGCACAATAAGCTTTAAAAAATGAGATGACAAAGAAATATGTTGCAGACGAAGGAGCAGGATAAAAACCTACAAGAACAAATAAATGAAGAGGACATAAGCAATCTATCTGAAAAAGAATTCAGAGTTATGATAGTAAAGATGATCCAAGATGTCAGAAACAGAATGGAGGCACGAATCGGGAAGATACAAAAAAAGTTTAGCAAAGACTTAGAAGAAATAAAGAACAAACAAACGGAGATGAACAAGACTATAACTGAAATGAAAAATACACTAGAAGGAATTAATGGAAGAATAACTGAGGCAGAAGAATGGATAAGTGACCTGGAAGACAGAATGGTGGAAATCACTGCTGCAGAACAGAATAAAGAAAAAAGAATGAAAAGAAATGCAAATCAAAACTACAATGAGATATCACCTTACACCAGTCAGAATGACCATCATTGCAAAATCTACAAACAATAAATGCTGGAGAGGGTGTGGAGAAAAGGGAACCCTCTTGCACTGTTGGTGGGAATGTAAATTGATACAGCCACTATGGAGAACAGTATGGAGGTTCCTTAAAAAAGTAAAAATAGAACTACCATACGACCCAGCAATCCCACTACTGGGCATATACCCAGAGAAAACCATAATTCAAAAAGACACATGCACCACAATGTTCATTGCAACACTATTTACAACAGCCAGGACATGGAAACAACCTAAATGTCCATCAACAGAGGAGTGGATAAAGAAGATGTGGTACATATATACAATAGACTATTACTCAGACATAAAAAGGAACGAAATTGGGTCATTTGTAGAGATGTGGATGGATCTAGAGACTATCATACAGAGTGAAGTAAGTCAGAAAGAGAAAAACAAATGTCGTGTATTAACACACATATGTGGAATCTGAAAAAAATAATATAGACAATCTCATTTACAAAGCAGAAATAGGGACACAGACATAGAGACAAACGTATGGATACCAAGGGGGGAAGGAGGGGTAGGATGAATTGGGAGATTGGAATTGACATATATACTCTAATGACACTATGTATAAAATACACAACTAATGAGAACCTACTGTATAGCACAGGGAACTCTACTCATTGCTCTGTGGTGACCTAAATGGGAAGGAAATCCAAAAAAGAGGGGCTATATGTATATGTATAGCTGGTTCACTTTGCAGTACAGTAGAAATTAACACAACATTGTAAAGTAAATATACTCCAATAAAAATTTTTAAAAAAGAAAGAAAAGAAATGAGAACAGTCAGAGACTTCTGGGACAACATTAAACTCAACAACATTTGAATTATAGGGGTTCCAGAAGAAGAAGAAAAAGGGAAAGAGCCTGAGAAAATATAGAAGATATCATAGTTGAAAACTTCCCTAATATAGGAAAGGAAATAGTCACCCAAGTCCAGGAACTGAAGAGACTCCCATATAGGATAAACTCAAAGAGGAACACTGGCACACATAATAATCAAAACAACAAAAATTAAATACAAAAAATAATATTAAAAGCAACAAGGGAAAATCAACAAATAACATACAAGGGAAACCCCATAAGGTTATCAGCTGATTTTTCAGCAGAAATTCTGCAGGCCAGAAGGGAGAGGCAGGATATATTTAAAGTGATGAAAGGGAAAAACTACAACCAGGATTACTCTACCCAGCAAGGGTCTCGTTCAGATTCAATAGAGAAATCAAAAGCTTTACAGACAAGCAAAAGCTAAGAGAATTCAATATCACCAAACCAGATTTACAATTGCTAAAGGAACTTCTCTAGGTGAGAAACACAGAGAAGAGAACAAAAGAGGAAGGGAAGAGAAAAAAAAAAAAAGGCATACCAAAACAAACCCTAAAATGTAAAGAAAATGGCAATAGGAACATAACATATTGATAATTACCTTAAATGTAAAAGGATTAAATGCTCCAACCAAAAGACATAGACTGGTTGAATGGATACAAAAACAAGACCCTTATATATACTGTCTACAAGAGACCCATTTCAGACCTAGGGATACATACAGACTGAAAGTGAGGAAATGGAAAAAATATTCCATGCAAATGGAAATCAAAAGAAAGCTGGAGTAACAATGCTCATACCAGACAAAATAGACTTTAAAATAAAGACTGTTATGAGAGACAAGGAAGGACACTACTAATGATCAAGGGATCAATCCAAGAAAAAGATATAACAATTGTAGATATTTATGCACCCAACATAGGAGCACCTCAATACCTAAGGCAAATGCTAATGGTCATAAAATGGGAAATCAACAGTAACACAATAATAGTGGAGGACTTTAACACCACACTTACAACAATGGACAGATCATCAAGACAGAAAATTAATAAGGAGACACAAGCATTAAATGACACATTAAACCAGATAGACTTAATTGATATTTACAGGACATTCTACCTGAAAGCAGCAGAATACACTTTCTTCTCAAGTGCACATGGAACATTTGCCAGGATAGATCATATCTTGGGTTACAAATCAAGCCTCTGTAAATTTAAGAATATTGAAATCATATCAAGCATCTTTTCCGACTGCAACATTATGAGATTAGAAATCAATTACAGGGAAAAAAATGTAAAAACACAAACACATGGAGGCTAAACAATATGCTATTCAATAACCAATGGATCAATGAAAAAATCAGAGGAAATCAAATAAACCTAGAAAAAAATGACAACGAAAACATGGCGCACAAAACCTATGGGATGCAGCAAAGCAGTTCAAAGATGGAAGTTTATAGCAATTCAATCCTACCTCAAGAAACATGAAAAATCTCAAATAAACAACCTAAACTTATGACTAAAGCAACTCAAGAAAGAAGAACGAACAAAACACAAAGTTAGTAGAAGGACAGAAATCATAAAGATCAGACCAGAAATGAACGAAATAAAGATGAGAAAAACAATAGCAAACATCAGTAAAACTAAAATCTGGTTCTTTGAGAAGATAAACAAAACTGATAAACCTTTAGCTAGACTCATCAAGAAAAAAAGGGGGATGACTCAAATCAATAAAATTAGAAATGAAAAAGGAGAAGTTACAACTGACACCACAGAAATACAAAGGATAAAAGGAGACTACTACAGCAACTATATGCCAGTAGAATGGACAAACTGGAAGAAATGGACAGATTCTTAGAAAAGTACAACCTTCTAAGACTAAACCAGGAAAAAATAGAAAATATGAACAGGCCAATTGCAAGTAATGAAAATTGAAACTGTGACTAAAAATCTTCCAACACACAAAAGTCCAGGACCAGACGGCTTCACAGGTAAATTCTAACATGCATTTAGAGAACAACTAACACCTATTCTTCTCAAACTCTTCCAAAAATTGCAGAGGGGGGAACACTCCCAAGTTCATTCTATGAGACCACCATCACTCCGATACCAAAACCAGACAAAGATATTGCAAAAAAAGAAAATTATAGGCCAATATCACTGATGAACATAGATGCAAAACTCCTCCACAAAACACTAGCAAACAGACCCAACAACACATTAAAAGTATCATACACCATGATCAAGTGAGATTTATCCCAAGGATGCAAGGATTCTTCAACATAAGTAAAGCAATCAATGTGATACACCATATTAAAGAACTGAAGAATAAAAGCCATATGATCATCTCAATAAATGCTGAAGAAGGTTTTGAAAAAATTCTACACCCATTTATGATAAAAAACTCTCCAGAAAGTGGGAATAGAGGGAATATACCTTAACACAGTAAAGGTCATATACAACAAACCCACTGCAAACATAATTCTCAATAGTGCAAAACTGAAAGCATTTCCTCTAAGATCAGGTACAAGACAAGGATGTCCCCTCTCACCACTTTTGTTCAATGTAGTTTTGGAAGTCCTAGCCACAGTGATCAGAGAATAAAAAAAATAAAAGGAATCCAAACTGGAAAAGAAGTAAAACTGTCACTGTTTGCAGATGACATGATATTATATGTCAAAAATTCTAAAGAGACCACCAGAAAACTATTAGAGCTTATCAATAAATTTGTTAAAGTCGAAGTATACAAAATTAATACACAGAAATCTCTTGCATTCCTATACACTAACAATGAAAGATCAGAAACAGAAATTAAGGAAACAATCCCATTTACCATCACAACAAAAGAATAAAATACCTAGGAACAAACCTACCTAAGGGACAAAATACCTGTACACAGAAAACTATAAGATACTGAGGAAAGAAGTCAAAGATGACACAAACAGATGGAAAGACATACCATGTTCTTGGACTGGAAGAATCAATATTGTGAAAATGACTATACTACCCATAGCAGTCTACAGATTCAATGCAATCCCTATCAAATTACCAATAGCATTTTTCACAGAATTAGAACAAAAAAATTTACAATTTGTATGGAAACTGAAAAGCCAACACAATCTTGATAAAGAAAAATTGAGGTGGAGGAATCAGGCTCCCTGAATTCAGACTATACTACAATGCTACAGTAATCAAGATAGTATGGTACTGGCATAAAACCAGAAATGTAGATCAGTGGAACAGGATAGAAAGCCCAGAGATAAACCCATGCACCTATGGTCAACTAAACTATGAAAAAAGCCAAGAATATACAATGAAGAAAAGACAGACTTCAATAAGTGATGTTAGGCAAACCGGACAGCTACATGTAAAAGAATGAAATTAGAACACTCCCTAACACCATTCACAAAAATAAATTCAAAATGGAATAAAGACCTAAATGTAAGACGGGACACTATGAAACTCTTAGAGGAAAACATAGGATAAACACTCTTAGAAATAAATCAGAGCAAGATCTTTTTTGACCAACCCCTTAGAGTAATGAAAATAAAAACAAAAATAAATTAGTGGGACCTAATTAAACTTAAAAGCTTTTGCAAAGTAAAGGAAAACATAAACAAAATGAAAAGACAACCCTCAGAATGGGAGAAAATATTTGCAAACAAAGCAACCAACAAGGGATTAATCTCCAAGAAAACAAAAACTTATGCAGCTCAATATCAAAAAAACAACTCAATCAAAAACTAGGTGGTAGATAAATAGACATTTCTCCAAAGAAGATATACAGATGGCCAAGAGGCACATGAAGCGATGCTCAACATCTCTAATTGTTAGAGAAATGCAAACCAAAAGTACAATGAGGTATCACCCCACAGTGGTCAGAGTGGCCTTCATCAAAAAATCTACAAACAATAAATGCTAGAGAGGGTGCGGAGAAAAGGGAACCCTTTGCACTGTTGGTTGGAATGTAAATTGGTACAGACACTATGGAGGACAGTGTGGAGGTTCCCTAAAAAACTAAAAATAGAGCTACCATATAACCTAGCAATCCCACTACTGGGCATATACCCTGAGAAAACCATAATTCAAAAAGAGTCACATACCACAATGTTCATTGCAGCTCTATTTACAATAGTCAGGACGTAGAAGCAACCTAAGTGTCCATCGACAGATGAATGGATAAAGAAGATGTGGCACATATATACAATGGAATATTACTCAGCCATAAAAAGAAACAAAATTGAGTTATTTGTAGTGAGGTGTTTGGACATAGAGTCTGTCATACAGAGTGAAGTAAGTCAGAAAGAGAAAAACAAATAGCGTATGCTAACACATATATATGGAATCTAAAAAAAGAAAAAAAAATGGTTCTGAAGAACCTAGGGGCAGGACAGGAATAAGGATGCAGACATAGAGAATGGACTTGAGGACACGAGGAGGTGGAGGTGTTAGCTGGTACCAAGTGCGAGAGTGTTATGGACATATATACACTACCAAATGTAGAATGGATGGCTGGTGGGGGGCAGCTGCATGGCATGGGGAGATCAGCTCTGTGCTTTGTGACTGCCTAGAGGGGTGGGATAGGGAGGGTGGGAGGGAGACGCAAGAGGGAGGAGATATGGGGATATGTGTATATGTATAGCTGATTCACTTTGTTATAAAGCAGTAACTAACGCACCATTGTGGGGCAATTGTACTCCAATAAAGATGTTAAAAAAAAACCAAAAAAGCACCCAAGGTCATCAGAAAAGAAAAGAAAAGAAAAGAAAAATGTAAACTATGGTAATCCATAGGCAAATCCAAAGAGACAAAGGGAAGGTCAGCTTTTACTAGGGATTACGAGAAAATTGGGGAGGGCTGTTTGAATAAAATTTATTGGAGAAGAAGAACAACAACAAAAAGATGTGGTACATATATACAATGGAACATTACTCAGCCATAAAAATGAATTAAATAGTGCCATTTACAGAGACATGGGTAGACCTAGAGACTGTCATACAGAGTGAAGTAAGTCAGAAAGAGAAAAACAAATATCATATAATACCACTTACATGTGGATTCTAGAAAAATGGTACAGATGAACTTATTTGCAAAGGAGAAATAGAGACATAGATGTAGAGAACAAAGTTATGGATACCAAGGGGGAAGGGGGGTGGATGAATTGGGAGAATGGGATTGACATATATACACTATTTTGTATAAAATAGATAACTAATGAGAACCTACTGTAGAGAACAGGGAACTCTACTCAATGCTCTGAGGTGACCTAAATGAGAAGGAAATCTAAAAAAGAGGGGATATATGTATGTGCATAACTGAGTCACTTTGCTGTACAGCAGAAAGTAACACAATATTGTAAAGCAACTATGCTCCTGTAAAATTTTTTTTAAAAAACTGTGAAAAAAATAAAGATAACAGCATAGTTGAAAAATAAAATAAAATAAAAAATAAAAATACCTGGAAAAAAATAAAAAGAGATTTTAAGACTTATTTTTTAAATACTTCGGAAGCAAGATCAAAAATACAAACTGAGTTCAAACTACAGGAAGACACTAAGGCATATCAAAGGGTTTTCCCAAAACAAGCCAATTTTTGCTTGGAAATTAGGAAAATAGGAAAGATAAACATTCTTAATTAAGTCAAACAACTTAAAGTATATTCATTCATTACATCCTCAAAGCATTTAACTACAACTTAGAGAAATTTTTTCCAAAATATTTGTATTTAAACATTAACATAATTATGAGAAATGTTCAGGCAAGGTACTGGGTAGTGGGGGTTAACTTCTTATTCAACGTAATATATTGATACTTAAATGTAATTAATCATGTGACTTGAGTTAAAATAACAAGAAAAATTAGCATTTAAACTTTTTTAAAGTTAAAATTAATATGACTTTAAAGCAAATATAAACTATACTTTTCATAGATGTTTTAAAATTGTGGTTAATTATAACATTTATTGACTCTCATTAAGTTTTTAAATTACATAAAAATATGCAAGTGTTAATGTGCTTAAGAAAGCATACAATGTACCTTATAATACAAAACAAGCTGGAAAAGTGTCAAAATCTCTAAGAAAATAAAATTTAACAGTGAATTAATTAGAGGAAAACTGACAGATTTTTGCTCTCATTTCCCAGCTCACCTTCATGTAGCATCTGAGGAAGGGGAAGCCAGAATTCCAACCACCCTCTGAAAAGAGATAAGGGGGTTAGACCTGGTTGGTGAAGAATGGGAGATGGGGTTTGAAGCATGCCATAGGAGCTGGGACTAGAGTGAGGTGGTATTTCTCTGGTACTAGGGCCAGATGCAGACCTTTGGAGATTTTAAGCACTAAAAATATTTAAACTTCCTTAACCAGCCGTCCATGTTATTCAAAATAAAACAACATTGTAAAACACAAACTATATAGGTCTACTGAGATTATATTTCTTTTTGTTTGTTTCTTTTTAGATCTTTTTTATGTATTTGTTAATTCCAGTTTTATTGAGATATAATAGCTATACAGAACTATATATTGATAAGTTTAAGGTATACAGCATAATAATTTGCCTTAAAACATCTTTAAATTATTACCACCATAACTATATTTAGTTATATAGTTTGTTTATATAACTAAACAAACTATAGTGTTTTGTTATTTCAAAAACAAAATTTTTTGAAAAGAAGAAAATGTTTTCCTTGTCATGAGAACTCTTAAGATATACTCTTCTTAACAACTTTGATATACAACATACAAGTGTTAATTATATCAGTCATGTCTTATATTACATCCCAAACATTTATTTATCTTATAACTGGAAGTTTTTAACTTCTGACCACCTTCAATCCAATTCCCCTTCTCCTCCACCCAATTCGCTCCCCCACCTCTGGTAACCATAAATCTGATAATTTTTTCTATGTGTTTCTTTGTTTGTTTCTTTGTTTTTGAAGTATAATTGGCTTATAACACTACGTTAGTTCCTGGTGCACAACACAGTTATTTGGTATTTCCATACATCCCAAAAGGATCACCACAATAAGTCTAGCTACCATCTTTCACCACACAAAGATATTACATTTTCATTGACTATATTCCCCACACTATATATTTCATACCTATGATTCATTTATTGTAACTGGAAAACTATACTTCTTCCTTCCTCTCCTATTCCTCTCATCCCCCCACCCCACAGCCCCTGAAAACCACCTGTTGATTTTCTGTATCTAAGACTCGGTTTCTATTTTATTATATTTGTTCATTTGTTTTTTAGATTCCACATGTAAGTGAAATCATATGTCGTTTGTCTTTCACTGACTGACTTATTTCACTTAACATAATACATTCTAGGTCCATCCATGTTGTCACAATGGCAAAATTTCATTCTTGTGTATGGCTGAGTAATAATCTATTGTATATATACATACCACATCTTCTTTATGCATTCATCTATTGATTAGAACTTAGGTTGCTTCCATAACTTGGCTATTGTAAATAAAGCTGAAATGACTACAAGGGTGTAGACATCTTTTCAAATTAGTGTTTTTGTTTTCTTCTTATTTATACCCGGGAGTGGAACTGTTGGATCATACAGTAGTTCTGTTTTTAATTTTTTAAGGAACTTCCATAATATTTTCCATAGTGCCTGCACAATTTACATCACACCAACAGTGCAATTTTAAGTAAAATGCACCTTGATGTGAAGCTCTTTGGGTTCATCTTGTTTGGGACTCTCTGTGTTTCCTGAACCTGGATATTTTTTTTCCTTTCCCAGGTCAGAGAGTGTTCAGCTATTATGTTTTCAAATATGTTCTCTGACCCCTTTCTCTCTCTCTCTAATCCTTCTGAGATGCCTATAATGTGAATGTTAGTATACTTGATATTGTCCCAGAGGTCTCTTAAACTGTTCTCATTTTTTTAATTCCTTTTTTTCTTTTTTCTGCTCAGCTTGAGTGATTTCTACTACTCTGTCTTCCAGTTCGCTGGTCCATTCCTCTGTATCACCTAAACAACTGTTGATTCTTTCTAGTGTATTTTTTATTTCAGTTATTGTATTCTTCAGCCCCGTTTGGTTCTTCTTTATATTTCCTAACTCTTTCTTAGAAAATTCTAACTTCTCACTGTGTTCATTCATTCTTCTCCTGAGTTCTTTGAGCATCTTTATGATCATTACCTTGAACTC
Source organism: Balaenoptera musculus (assembly GCF_009873245.2). Taxonomy (NCBI): domain Eukaryota; kingdom Metazoa; phylum Chordata; class Mammalia; order Artiodactyla; family Balaenopteridae; genus Balaenoptera; species Balaenoptera musculus. Next base: position 48,020,153 of record NC_045801.1, on the reverse strand, counting down.
TTTATTGAGTACATCGCTTATCTCCACTTCACTTAGTGCTTCATGGGAGTTTTTATACTATTCCTTCATTTGGAACATATTCTTCTGTCACTTCATTTTGCCTAATTTGCTGTTCTTATTTCTATGTATTTGGTAGGTTGGCTACATATCCTTATCTTGGAGAAATGGCCTTAAGTAGGAGATATCCTACAGGGCCCAACAGCATATTCCCCTCTGGTCACCAGAGCTATGTGCTCTAGGTGTGCTCTCTATGTGAGCTGTGTGTGTCCTATGTGTGCTGCATTGGGCTGACTACTGTGGGTGTGCTGGTCAGCTTGGTTGGCCCCCCATCCAGTTGTATTCCAGGGCCTGCTTAGGGGGAAGGCTGCCAGCTTACTGATGGGTGAAGATGGGTCATGAGTTGGCTGGTTGTGGAGCCCTGGAGATCCTGGGGCTAGTGCAGGCCCACTGGTGGGTGGATCTGGGCCCTGGTGTGGCTGGCTATAGGGCCAGTGGTCCTTGGAGCTAGTGTTGACCTGATAGAGGATGGGACCATTCCTGGGGAACTGGCTGAAGGGCCTAAGATGTCTGGGAGCTGATGTTGGCCTGCTGATGTGCAGAGCCAAGGACGAGGGTGTCCCTCGGCTATTGCCTTTTCAGTGGTGGGTGAGGCCAAGCCCTAGGCTCTCTGGTGGTGGGGCCAGGTCCTGAGGTGGCTTGGGGCTCAGGGGATTATACAACTGCTGATCTGCTGGTGGCTGAGGCTATGTCTTCAACTGGCTAGCTGCTTGGCTTGGGGCATCCCAGGACTGGTGAGTACTGCATGGTGGGTGGAGATGGGTCCCAAGGCCAACAAGCTAGAGGAAAGATTGCAAAATGGTGCTTGCAGCGCCAGTGTCCTCATGGTAGGGCAAGTTCCCAAAAGTGACTGCTGCTGGTGTCTATGTGTCTATGACTTTTGCCACCTTAGGTAAGTTTATTCCTAGCTATTTTATTCTTTTTGACGTGATGGTAAATGGGATTGTTTCCTTGATTTCTCTTTCTGATCTATTTTTGTTAGTGTATAGGAAAGCAAGAGATTTCTGTGCATTAATTTTGTATCCTGCTATTTTACCACATTCATTGATGAGCTCTAGTAGTTTTCTGGTGACATCTTTAGGATTCTCTATGTATAATATAATGTCATCTGCAAACAGTGATAGTTTTACTTGTTCTTTTCCAACTAGGATTCCTTTTATTTCTTTTTCTTCTCTGATTGCTCTGGCCAGGACTTCCAAAACTATGTTGAATGAAAGTGGACAGAGTGGACATCCATGTCTTGTTCCTGATCTTAGAGGAAATGCTTTCAGTTTTTCACTATTGAGAATGATGTTTTCTGTGGATCATCCTGTATGGGATTCTCTGCACTTCTTGGACTTGAGTGAGTGTTTCCTTTCTCATGTTAACAAAGTTTTCAACTATAATATCTTCAAATACTTTCTCAAGCCCTTTCTCTTTCTCTTCTCCTTCTAGGACCCCTTTAATGTGAATGTTGGCGTGTTTAATATTGTCCCAGATTTCTCTGAGACTGTCCTCATTTAAAAATTTTTTTTTCTTTATTCTGTTCTGTGGCAGTGACTTCCACCACACTGTCTTCCAGCTCACTTATTCGTTCTTCTGCCTCAGTTACTCTGTTATTGATTCCTTCTAGTGTATTTTCCACTTCATTTATTGTATTGTTTATCTCTGTTTGTTCTTTAAATCTTCTAGCTTTTTGTTAAACATTTGTTGTATCTTCTTGATCTGTGCCTCCATTCTTTTTCCGAGATTTTGGATCATCTTTACTATCATTACTCTGAATTCTCTTTCAGGTAGATTGCATATCTCCTCTTCATTTAGTTGCTCTTGTGGGTTTTTATCTTGTTCCTTCATTTGCAACATATTTCTCTGTCTTCTCATTTTGTCTACTTTCTGTGTTTGTGGTCTCCTTTCCACAGGCTGCAGGATTGTAGTTCCTCTTGCTTCTGGTGTCTGCCTCCTCATATGTGAGGTTGGTCCAGGGTCTTGTGCAGGCTTCCTGGTGGGAGGGACTGGTGCCTGTTCTTTGGTGGGTGGAGCTGGGTCTTGTCCCTCTGATGGGCAGGGCCATTTCAAGTGGTGCATTTTGAGGTGGCTGTGAGCTCAATATGACTTTAGGTAGCCTGTCTTCTGATGGGTGGGGTTGTGTTCCTATCTTGGTTGTTGTTTGGCCTGAGACTTTCCAACACTGGAGACTGCAGGTTGTTGGGTGGGGTCTTGGTTCCAAAATGTTGACCTCCAGGAGAGCTAATTCCAATCAATATTCCCTGGGACTTCTGCTACCAGTGTCCTTGCCCTCACAGTGAGCCATAGTTGACCTTTGCCTCCCCAGGAGACCCTCCAAGACCCCTAGGTAGGTGTAACTCAGGTTCCTATGGGGGTCTTGCTTTGTGCCGGGTACCAGTGCATATGAGACCTTGTGCGTGCCTTCCAAGGGTAGAATCTCTGTTTCCCCCAGCCATGTGGATATCCTGTACTCAAACCCTGCTAGCCTTCAAGGCTAAATGCTCTAGGGGCTTTTTCCACCTGATGCCAGATCTTAACCTGCCTTGGAGAGCTATTTCATGTAGGAACATCCCTGTGTAGCCTCTGTGGGTTTAATATTTTTTGGTGCAAGTGTTGTTTTTAGTATAGATGTCTGTCACCTCTTTCCTCAGTGTATGCTGGCTGTTATCCTCTTTATAGATGGTGTGACTGATGTTGTGGTGACCAGAAACTGCACTGGATACTGAGCAGGGCCTTCCCTTTGCTCTGTGGTTGTCATTGCCCCATCAGAGGTGGAGTCTCCTCCCTAGTTGTTGGAGTAGAGGCCCCCAGGTCTATTTATTAGTTCTGTTTCTGATCTGTGGTGTGAAGTAGGCAGGATTGGAGCACTCCCACTTGGAGGGAAGCCACTGAGTATTACTCCTCTGGAGCTGTTCACCTGTGGGTGTGCTCTGTTGTGTCACTTTTCACCCATTGTGTAAGCTCTCAGATTACACTGTTGTTGGCACTGATCTTGGCCCCACCTTAACCATGGGTATGCCGGCAATTGGCCCTGGTGTCCTCAGACATTATTTTCACCAGGCCACCAGCATAGATCTACTGAAGTCAGGTCCCAGGATTGCAGTAACCATGGATCTGGACCCTTTGTAAGTGCTAAGAGGGCAGCTCAGACTCTGGCTCAACCCCCAATTGTATGTGCCCACAAAGTGTACAGCTGCTAAAGCTAGACCCATCTTGGCTGTGGGAGCACTCATTGTCTGTTCAGATGTTCTGTAGGCACTGAGTTTACAAAGCCAGTCACAGGGATGTCAATTTATGGTTTGTGCAGCTGCAAGGAAAGATTTCAGCTTTTTTTCCTTAGATCTACAGCCTCTGGGGCTCAGCTGTGGTTTCAGCCCCATCTCTGCCTGGGCAAGGAAGGGACTCAGAGGTGGTGGCAGCTGGGGTTGCAGGAGTCCTGGTGGGGACAGGGCACATGGGGTAGCTAGTAGCCATGGGCACAAGAATGCTGGCCCCAGTGGGGGCCCTTCCTATCTCCCAGGGAGGTGGGGGTTGGCATATATGGAGAGAGGCTGCAATGGCGAATCCACCCCTTTCACATCACTCAACAATGGCTCTTCACTTCTATGGTGGTCCAGGTTTCCTCTGCAAGCATTCCCAGTTGCAGATTTCCTCACTCCCATCCACTCAGGCTGTCTCCTTGCAGCCAACAGCAGTCCTCTCCCTGTGTCTGCTCTCCAAACCCCATGTTGCAGCACCCAGCCCCCATCTGCACCAGTGGACACACATCTCAGGGTGGGGCACACAGGGATGTGGCACAGACCATCTGTGTAGGTCTCACTCTGTCCTACCTGTCACAGATCAGCTGCTGTGCTCTCCTCTGATAGCCCCTGAAGCTCCTCTTCTGTCCCAACTGATCTCCCTGCCAGTGAGGGGGCTTCCCCAGATGTAGGAAACTCTCGTCTCCTTCAGCTCCCCCAAAGGGGTGCAGGTCCCACCCCGCTTCATCTCCTCTCCCTTTTCCCTTCTTTTTTCTTTTGTCCTACCTGGTTATGCACAGATCTTTCTTGTCCTTTTAGTTGTCCGAGGTCCTCTGCTAGTGTTCAGCTGGTGCTCAAATTAATGCATTTGTGGGGAGAGATGAACTTTACATCTTCCTACTCCTCTGCCATCTTCCACATATCTTTTCAAATTAGAGTTTTCATTGTTTCTGGATATACACCCAGGAATGGGATTGCTGTATCAAATGGTAGCTCCATTTTTAGTTTTTTTAAGGAATATCCATACTGTTTTCCATAGTGGCTGCAACAATTTACATTCACACCAACAGTATAGGAAGATTCACTTTTTTCCACACCTTCTCCAGCATTTATTATTTGTAGATTTTCTGATGATAGCTATGTGAGGTGATACCTCATTGTGGTTTTGATTTGCATTTCTCTAATAATTAACAATGTTGAGCATCTTTTCATATGCCCGTTGGCCATCTGTCTCTATTTTTTGAGAAATGTCTATTTATGTCTTCGGCCCATTTTTTGTTTGTTTGTGTTTTTTTTTTTTTTTTTTGATGTTGAGTCATATGAGCTGTTTGTGTATTTTGGATATTAACTCTTTGTCACTCGCATGGTTTGCAAATAATTTCTCCCATTCTGTAGGTTGTCTTTTCATTTTCCTTTGCTGTACAAAAGATTTAAGTTCAACTAGGTCCCATTTCTTTATTTTTGCTTATATTTCTTTTGCCTTGAGAGACTGATCTAAGAAAATATTGCTATGATTTATGTCAGAGATTGTTTTGACTATGTTGTCTTCTAGGAGTTTTATGATGTCATGTCTTATATTTAGGTCTTTAGACTATTTTGAGTTTATTTTTTGTATACTGTGTGAGGGAGTGTTCTAATTTCATTGATTTACATGTAGCTGTCCAGCTTTCCCAATACCACTTGTTGAACTGACTATCTTTTCTCCATCATATATTCTTGCCTCCTTTGTTGAAAATTAATTGACTGTAGGTGTGGGTTTATTTCTGGGCTCTGTATTCTGTTCCATTGATCTATATGTTTGTTTATGTACTATTACCACACTGTTTTGATTACTGTAGCTTTGTAATATTGTCTGAAGTCTGTAAGGGTGATGCCTCGGCTTTGTTCTTTTTTCTCAAGGTTGTTTTGGAAATTTTGGGTCCTTTGTAGTTCCATATAAGTTTTAGGATTATTTGTTCTAGTTCTGTGAAAAATGTCATGTGTATTTTGATAAGGATTGCATTATGTCTGTAGATTGCTTTGGGTAGGGTGGCCATTTTCACAATATTAATTCTTTCAACCCAAGAGCATGGGATATCTTTCCATGTCTTTGAATCATCTTCAATTTCCTTTATCAATGTTTTATAGTTTTCAACGTTTAGGTCTTTCACCTCCTTGCTTAAGTTTATTCCTAGGCATTTTATTTTTTGATGACATTTTAAACAAGATTGTTTTTACCTTTCTCTCTCTGATATTTCATTGTTGGTGTACAGAAATGCAACATATTCCTGTATATTAATCTTTTATCCTACTACCTTACTGAATTCATTTATTAGTTCTAATAGATTTTGTGAAGATTCTTTATGATTCTCTATACAGATTATCATGCAATCTGCATATAAAGACAATTTTACCACTTCCCTTCCAGTTTGGATACCTTTTTATTCTTTTTCTTGTTTGATTGCTGTGGCTAAGACTTCCAATACTGTGATGAATAGAAGTGGTGAAAGTGGGCGTCCTTGTCTTTCTCCTGAATTTAATGGGAAGGCTTTCAGCTTTTCATCATTGAGTATCACGTTGGCTGTGGGTTTGTCATAAATGAGTTTTATAATGTTGGGGTATGTTCCCTCTATATCCACTTTGATGAGAGTTTTTATCATGTATGGATGTTGAATTTTGTCAAATGCTTTTTCTGTGTCTATTGAGATGATCATGTGGTTTTTGTCTTTTGTTTTGTGGTATATCACTTTGATTGATTTGAGTACATTGAACCATACTTGCAACCCTGGAATGACTCCAACTTGACTGTGGTGTATGATTCTTTCTATGTATTGCTGGATTCAGTTTGCTAATATTGATATTTTGTTGAGGATTGCTGCATCTATATATATATATATATATTTTAACATCTTTATTGGAGTATAATTGTTTTACAATGGTGTGTTAGTTTCTGCTTTATAACAAAGTGAATCAGTTATACATATACATACATTCCCATATCTCTTCCCTCTTGTGTCTCCCTCCCTCCCACTCTCCCTATCCCACCCCTCTAGGTGGTCACAAACCACCGAGCTGATCTTCCTGTTGATGCATCTATATTCATCAAAGATATTGGCCTGTAATTTCTTTTCTTTTTTTTTTTTTTGTAGTGTCTTTTCCTAGTATCAGGGAGATGGTGGCTTCATAGCCACCACTGCGAGTGTTCCCGCCTCTTCAATTTTTTGAAATAATTTGCAAAGAATAGGTATAAGTTCTACATTGTATGTTTGATAGAATTCTCCAGTGAAGCCATACAGTCCTGGACTTTTGTTTGCCTGAAGTTTTTAAATTACAGATTCTATTTCACTTCTTATGATAGGTCTGTTTTGTTTTGACTCAGTTTTCATAGGCTGTATGATTCTAGAAACTTGTCCATTTCTTCTAGGTTGTCCAATTTGTTGGCATATAACAATTCATAGTATTTGCTTATGATTTTTTAATTTCTGTGGTATCAGTTTTTTTCTCCTCTTTCATTTCTTATTTTGTCCTCTCTCTTTTTTCTTGGTGAACCTGGCTAGAGGTTTGTTGATTTTGTTCGTGTTTTCATAAAAAAGTTCTTGGTTTTATTGATCTTTTCTATTGTTGTTTTATCTCTATCTTATTTATTCCTCTCTGATCTTCATTATTTTCTTCCTTCTGCTGACTTTAGGTTTTGTTTGTTCTTTTTCTAATTCTTTTAGGTGGTAAGTTAGGTTGTTTATTTGAGATTGTTCTTGTTTCTTGAGGAAGGCCTGTATCAGTATGAAATTCCCTCTCAGAACTGTTTTTGCTCCATTTTATAGATTTTGTAAGGTTGTGTTTTCATTATCCCTTGTCTTGAGGTGTTTCCTGATTTTTTCTTTGATTTCATCATTGTCCCATTGGGGTTTTTTGTAGCAGGTTGTCCAGTCTCCATGTATCCATTGTTTTTCTCTCTTTCTTTCTGTGGTTGATTTCTAATTTCACACTGTTGTAGTCAGGAAAGATACTTGAAATAATTTTTATCCTCTTAAATCTGTTGAGGCTTCTTTTGCTCCTAGTATGTGGTCTATCCTAGAAAACATTCCAAGAGATATTGAAAGGAATGTGTATTCTGGGTTTTGTTTTTGTTTGTGTGTCTTTTTTTTTCTTTATAGTGTCCTGCAGATATCAACTAAGTCCAACTGGTCTATTATGTCATCTAGGACCTCTGTTGCCCTATTAATTTTTCTGTCTGGATAATCTGTCCATCGATGTCAGTGGGGTGTGAAAGTCTCCTATTATTATTGTATCCTTGTCAATTTCTCCCTTTGTGCCTGTTTGTTTTATATATTTAGATGCTCTTATATTGGGTGCATATATGTTAACTAGTATAATATCCTCTTCTTGTATTGATTCCTTTATCATTATATAATGTCTTTCTTTGTCTTTCTTTATGGCCTTTGTTTTAGTCTATTTTGTCTGATGAATATTGCTACCCCTGCTTTCTTGTCATTTCTATTTGCATGAAATATCTTTTTCCATTCCTTCACTTTCAGTCTGTGTGTATTTCACCCTGAAGTGAGCCTTTGGTAGGCATTATGTTGTAGGTTTTTTCTTTTTTTATGCAATCTATAATTCTATGTCTTTTGATTGGAGCATTTAGTCCATTGACATTTAAAGTAATTATGGATAGGTATGTACTTACTGACATTTTAAACCTTGTTTTCCAGTTTTTGTAGTTTTTCTTTGTTTATTTCTTCTTTTTGTTATACCTTTTGTAGTTTAATGGTTTTCTTTTGTAGTATGCTTGAGTTGGTTTCTTTTTGGTTTTTGTGAATCTATTGTATGTTTTTCATTTATTGTTACCATGGAGTTTAAGTATGTTAACACATAGCTATACCTACTTGCTTTAAACTGATAGTCATACAAGTTCAAACACATTCTAAATGATCTACATTTTTATACTCCCCTCCCCCACATCTTGTGATTTTGATATCTTATTTTTAGAGCTTCATGCTCATCCTTCTGCTGTTGATTATAGTTATAATGGCTTTTACAAAATGTTTTGATTGTTTTTTAATCTATGTACTGGCTTATTTAAGTGATTGTCAATCCTTTTATATATTTACCTTTCCTATTTCATTTCCCTTTCCAATACATTCTTCCTTCTTTTCTGTTTAGAGAAGACCCTTCAATATATTTTTTTAGGGTAGGTTTAGTATTGCTTAATTCTTACAGTTTTTACTTGTCTGAGAAATTCTTTATCTCTCTGTCTATTCTAAAGGATAATCTTGCTGGGCAGAGTATCTTAGTTTGGAGGAATTTCCCTTTCAGGGCTTTGAATATATCATGCTACTCCCTTCTGTCCTGCAGAGTTTCCAGAGGGGAATCAGCTAATAGCCTCATGGGGGTTCCCTTGTAACTGACAGTTTTTCTCTTTCTGCCTTTAGAATCCTCTTTATCTTTAATGTTTGCCATTTTAATTTTGATATGTCTTGCTGTGGGTCTGTTTGTGTTCATCTTATTTGGGACCCTCTGTACTTCCTGTACCTCAATAAATGTTTCCTTCTTTAGATTTAGGAAATTTTCAGCCATAATTTTTTGGAATACATTTTTGATACCCTTCTCTCTCTCTTCTCCTTCTGGAACTCTGTTATCTGTAGGTTGGCATGCTTTATATTATCCCATAGAACTCATATGTTGCTTTTATTTTTTAAATTTGTCTTTCTATCTGCTGTTGTGATTGGATGATTTCCATTATTCTGTTTACCAGATCCCTTATTCATTCTTCTTTGTCATTTAGTCTGCTCTTCAATGCTTTTAGACTGGTTTTTATCTCAGCAATTAACTTGCCTAATTTTGATTGGCTCATCTTTTTAGTGTTTAGCTCATTGTTACAATGATCTGCATTTCTATTGATAACCTTTCTCAATTCCTTTAACATTTTTATTACCTCCTTTTTGAACTCTTGGTCTAGTAGACTGGTGAGGTCTTTTTAATTATTTGTTCTTTCAGGGGATTTTTAAAGTTCTTTTAACTGGGAGTAGTTTCTCTGCTTTTTCATCTTACTCAACTTTCTCTGTCTCTATGAATTTAGTAGAAACAGTTATCTATTGTGATCTTGAAGAAGTATTTTTATGTGGGAATGTTCCTGTGTAGACTGTGTGTGTCCAATATTTTTGGTGCTAAGGCTGGTTTTGGTATGGATGTTAGCCATATTTTTCCTCAAAGTGTGCTGGCTGTTAATCCTTTTAATAGGGGGTGTGATTGTTGTTGTGTCTAGATCTCATGCTGGATGAGAGTCTGGGAAGGCATCTCATTTGCTCAATAGTTGTCACTATAGTTGGGAGCAGGGTCTGCTCCTTACTTGTTGGAGTAGAACCCTGAGGGTCAGGTCTGATCAGTCTCTGTTGCTCTTGAGTACATGCCTTGCCCCAAAGGAGGTGATTGCTGAAGCAAGTGAGGCACATGCAGTCATAGAAAATTCATTCACTGTCTGTGTAGGCATCTGCATTTCCACTCAGAAGCAGCCCAAAGTCACTTCCCTTTCTCTGTTGTGTTCATCCCAGATCTAGTGCAAGGCTGTGGTGTGGAATAAGGTAGGGCTGGGGGCTGGGGCATTGTGACTGCAGAAATTGTGGTCACTATCCTGATGCCTGGGATCTGGGCTGCCTCCTGTGGTAGACTTCTCTCAGGACCTGTCTGTCCCAGCCCTAGGCTGCAGTGTGGAGTGGGTGGCCTGGGGCACTCTCTCTGGGAAATGAATCTCTGCATACTCTTGCACAGGGCCTGTCTGCCTGAGATTCAGTGCTTAGCCACTGTGTGTTCTTGTGGCACTGCCTGCTTCACAGGCTGACAATGTCTGCCAAGGCTGGACCTGCTGCTGCCATGTGCACACTGAAAATGGGCTCCATGACTCCCTTGGATCACACTCCAGGCCCTCTGCTCTGTCTCTTTCTAGCTAGTTGAGTCCTCTCCCAGGGCCTGTCTGCCTGAGGTTCAGTGCTTAGCCTCTGTGCATACTTGTGGTGCGCCCAGTGTGTGTAAGAAGAATGTCTGCCTGGCTTATCTCACTGCCCCCATGTGCTGATAGTTGTCTCTGTGGTTCTGCCTGGATCACACCCCGGGTACCCGAGTCTGTCTCTACATAACTAGCTCAAATCTTTGCCCTAATCTCATACCAGGCTGTGGTGTGGAGTGAGGGGGCGGGGCCAAGGTGTTGGCCTTTTTTGATTGGGAAGTGTGGCAAGTCAGCAGCCACCAGTTCACATCTCAGCCTGCCCTGATTGTTAGCTAGCAAGTGCGCACTCTTCGTCAGTAGAGTCTAGGCCTCCCCAGCCCTTTTATCCGTCTCAGTGGATTTCCCAAAGGCAAGGGGGTTTGTGTCCTCTGTGCGGGACCCCAGGTCTGGGATGCTTAGATTGTGAGTTGATCTGCTTCCTCCCCAGGGTGAGTGTCTTCCCATGAGGACCTTCTATTCCTTATAGATCCCTCCCAGGGGCGCTGGTACTGAACTGATGCCTTTTTTTAAAAATCCCATCTTATCTGGTTATGTGGAGATCTTTCTTGAAGCTTTCATTGTATAGGAGATATTCTTCCAATTTCCAGTTAGTTTTCTGTGAAAATTGTTCTACAAGTAGATATATTTTTGATATGTTTGTGGGAGGAGGTGAGCTCCACATCCTCCTACTCTGCTATCTTAATCCCCCTCCCAAGAGATTTATATTTTGTTTTCTAGACAGATCAAGGTGTAGAAGGTCTTTGTTCCTTTTGGAGGTTCTAGGGGAGAATCCATTTCCTTAAAGTTCTTCTTACATTTTCAAAATGAGCAATAACCAGTCTAATCTTTACCACATTGCCACTTCTCTGGTTATCACTTGATTCTTGAGCTTATTGACATACATTGTTCTCTCCCTCTTTAGACTAGAAGTAACTTGGGGAGAAGGAATCATGTCTTTTTCATCTTGGCATATTATACAATATTTGGCACATAGTTGAGGGTTAAATCATTGTGTATATTAGTTACTATATGAGTTTCAATCCCAGTGAAGCTTGGTGGTGTTGTCTTGAAATTAATTTTCTTTATTCAGGTTAGGTAAATAGTCTTTTAAAAAGTGAGGCCACTAACTAAATACTTAAAGTAATCATAAATTTTAGTTTGCATATGCTATATTTTTTAAAAAACCTGCTAATTAACCTTTCCTTTGTTTCTAGTTACTAGAAAAATCAATGCAGCTTTTAAACTACTTAAGTTATGAAGGGATGTCATGGGCTCAAACCCATAAACTACATTTAATTAGTGTGAACTATGCAAGGTTTCATTAAGGACTGTGCTCATTTTCCCAGTAGCATATCCTCAGAGAAATGGGGGTTTTAGAATGATTAATTGAGAAGAAGATGCACTTTTACTGTATCTGATTCAAAAACTTGCATTTAATCAAGTCACTTTGTATTTTAGTAAAACACCCAACACCTGGTTTTTAATTAGTAATTCAGATTTCACTGGTTCAGAGGGAGATGAAGCTTTCATAAACCCAAAAGCCACACATACATTGTATTTTCCCAAGGTCTGTGTAAAGGTAGGGATATTCAAAGTGGTGGAGAGACTCCATCTTTTAATAATGTTAACTTGAATATACACACAGCTCATGCAGCTCAATACTGAAAAAACAAACACCCAATCAAAAAATGGGTGAAGATCTAAGTAGATATTTTTCCAAAGAAGACATACAGATGGCCAACAAACACATGAAAAGATGCTCAACATCATTAATTATTAGAGAAATGCAAATCAAAATTACAATGAGGTATCACTTCACACTGATCGAAATGGCCATCATAAAAAATCTACAAACAACAAATGCTGGAGAGAGTGTGAAGAAAAAGGAACCCTACTACAATGTTGGTGGGAATATAAATTTGTACAGCCACTATGGAGAACAGTATGGCGGTTCCTTAAAAAAACTAAAAATAGAGCCACCATATGATCCAGCAATCCCACTCCTGGGCATATATCCAGAGAAAACTATAATTCGAAAAGGTACATGCATCCCAATGTTTATTGCAGCACTGTTTACAATAGCCAGGACACGGGAGCAACCTAAATGTCCATCAACAGAGGAATGGATAAAGAAGATGTGGTACATATATACAATGGAATATTACTCAGCCATACAAAAGAACAAAGTAATGCCATTTGCAGCAACATGGATGGACCTAGAGATTGTCATACTTAGTGAAGTAAGTCAGACAGAGAAAGACAAATATCATATGATATCATTTATATGTGAAACCTAAAAAAAGGTACAAATGAACTTACCTACAAAATGGAAATAGAATTACAGGAGGAGCTTCAAGATGGCGGAAGAGTAAGACACGGAGATCACCTTCCTCCCCACAGATACATCAGAAATACATCTACATGTGGAACTGCCCCTATAGAACACCTACTGAACCCTGGCAGAAGACCTCAGACCTCCCAAAAGGCAAGGAACTCCCCACGTACCTGGGAAGGGCAAAAGAAAAACAGAAAAAACAGAGATAAAGAATAGGGAAGGGACCTGCACCAGTGGGAGGGAGCTGTGAAGAAGGAAAGGTTTCCACACACTAGGAAGCCCCTTCACGGGCGGAGACTGCAGGGGGTGGAGGTGGGAGCTTCGAAGCCACAGAGGAGAGTGCAGCCACAAGGGTGCGGAGGGCAAAGAGGAGAGATGTCTGCACAGAGGATCAGTGCCAACCAGCACTCACCAGCCCGAGAGGCTTGTCTGCTCACCCGCCGGAGGTGGGCGGGTGCAGGGAGCTGAGGCTCCAGCTTTGCTCAGATCGAAGGGAGAGGACTGGGGTTGGAGGTGTGAACACAGCCTGAAGGCGGCTAGAGCACCACGGCTAGCCGGGAGGGAGTCCGGGAAAATGTCCAGAGCTGCCGAAGAGGCAAGAGACTTTTTCTTGCCTCTTTGTTTCCTGGTGCGCGAGGAGAGGGGATTAAGAGCACCGCTTAAAGGAGCTCCAGAGACGGTTACGAGCTGCGGCTATCAGCGCGGACACCAGAGACAGGCATGGGACACTAAGGCTGCTTCTGCAGCCACCGAGAAGCCTGTGAGCAAACACAGGTCACTATCCACACCGCCCCTCCCAGGAGCCTGTGCAGCCCCCCACTGCTAGGGTCCCGTGATCCAGGGACAACTTCCCCGGGAGAATGCACGGCGCGCCTCAGGCTGGTGCAATGTCACACCGGCCTCTGCCACCGCAGGCTCGCCCCACTTCCGTACCCCTCCCTGCCCCCGGCCTGAGTGAGCCAGAGCCCCCAAATTAGCTGCTCTCTTAACCCCGTCCTGTCTGAGCAAACAGCAGTTGCCCTTTGGTGACCTACACACAGAGGCGGGTCCAAATCCAACGCTGAACACTGGGAGCTGTGCAAACAAAGAAGAGAAAGGGAAATTTCTCCCAGCAGCCTCAGGAACAGCGGATTAAAGCTCCACAATCAACTTGATGTACCCTGCATCTGTGGAATACCTGAATAGACATCGAATCATCCCAAATTGAGGAAGTGGACTTTGGGAGCAAAGATATATTATTTTTCCCCTTTTTCTCTTTTTGTGACTGTGTATGTGTATGCTTGTCTGTGTGATATTGTCTGTATAACTTTGCTTTCACCATTTGTCCTAGGGTTCTGTCCATCCGTTTTTTTTTTTGTTTGTTTTGTTATTTTTACTGTTTAAATATTTTTTGATAATTATTCTTTATTTTTTATTTTAATAATTACGTTATTTTATTTTACTATATTATATTTTATCCTCTTTCTTTCTTTGTAATTTTTTTTAAACATCTTTATTAGAGTATAATTGATTTACAATGGTGTGTTAGTTTCTGCTTTATAACAAAGTGAATCAGTTATACATATACATATGTTCCCATATCTCTTCCCTCTTGCATCTCCCTCCCTCCCACCCTCCCCCATCCCACCCCTCTAGGTGGTCACAAAGCACCGAGCTGATCTCCCTGTGCTATGCGGCTGCTTCCCACTAGCTATCTATTTTACATTTGGTAGTGTATATATGTCTATGCCACTCTCTCACCCTGTCACATCTTACCCCTCCCCCTCCTCATATCCTCAAGTCCATTCTCTAGTAGTTCTGTGTCTTTATTCCTGTCTTGCCACTAGGTTCTTCATGACCTTTATTTTCCCATAGATTCTATATATATGTGTTAGCATACTGTATTTATTTTTCTCTTTCTGACTTACTTCACTCTGTATGACAGATTCTAACTCCATCCTCCTCACTACAAATACCTCCATTTCATTTCTTTTTATGGCTGAGTAATATTCCATTGTATATATGTGCCACATCTTCTTTATCCATTCATCTGATGATGGAAACTTAGGTTGCTTCCATGTCCTGGCTATTGTAAAAACAGCTGCAATGAACATTTTGGTACATGACACTTTTTGAACTATGGTTTTCTCAGGGTATATGCCCAGTAGTGGGATTGCTGGGTCGTATGGTAGTTCTATTTTTTAGTTTTTTAAGGAAACTCCATACTGTTCTCCATAGTGGCTGTATCAATTTACATTCCCACCAACAGTGCAAGAGTGTTCCCTTTTCTCCACACCCTCTCCAGCATTTATTGTTTCTAGATTTTTTGATGATGGCCATTCTGACCGGTGTGAGATGATATCTCATTGTAGTTTTGATTTGCATTTCTCTAATGATTAATGATGTTGAGCATTCTTTCATGTGTCTGTTGGAAATCTGTATATCTTCTTTGGAGAAATGTCTATTTAGATCTTCTGCCCATTTTTGGATTGGGTTGTTTGTTTTTATGTTATTGAGCTGCATGAGCTGCTTGTAAATCTTGGAGATTAATCCTTTGTCAGTTGCTTCATGTGCAAGTAATTTCTCCCATCCTAAGGGTTGTCTTTTGGTCTTGCTTATGGTTTCCTTTGCTGTGCAAAAGCTTTTAAGTTTCATTAGGTCCCATTTGTTTATTTGTGTTTTTATTTCCATTTCTCTAGGAGCTGGGACAAAAAGAATCTTGCTGTGATTTATGTCATAGAGTGTTCTGCCTATGTTTTCCTCTAAGAGTTTGATAGTGTCTGGCCTTACACTTAGGTCTTTAATCCATTTTGAGTTTATTTTTGTGTATGCTGTCAGAGAGTGTTCTAATTTCATACTTTTACATGTAGCTGTCCAATTTTCCCAGCACCACTTATTGAAGAGGCTGTCTTTTCTCCACTATATATGCTTGCCTCCTTTATCAAAGATAAGGTGACCATATGTGTGTGGGTTTATCTCTGGGCTTTCTATCCTGTTCCATTGAACTATATTTCTGTTTTTGTGCCAGTACCAAACTGCCTTGATTACTGTAGCTTTGTAATATAGTCTGAAGTCAGGGAACCTGATTCCTCCAGCTCCATTTTTCGTTCTCAAGATTGCTTTGGCTATTCGGGGTCTTTGGTGTTTCCATACAAATTGTGAAATTTTTTGTTCTAGTTCTGTGAAAAATGCCAGTGGTAGTTTGATAGAGATTGCATTGGATCTGTAGATTGCTTGGTGTAGTAGAGTCATTTTCACAATGTTGATTCTTCCAATCCAAGAACATGGTATATCTCTCCATCTATTTGTATCATTTTTAATTTCTTTCATCAGTGTCCTATAATTTTCTGCATACAGGTCTTTTGTCTCCTTAGGTAGGTTTATTCCTAGATATTTTATTCTTTTTGTTGCAATGGTAAACGGGAGTGTTTTCTTAATTTCACTTTCAGGTTTTTCATCATTAGTGTATAGAAATGCAAGAGATTTCTGTGAATTAATTTTGTATCCTGCTACTTTACCAAATTCATTGATTAGCTCTAGTAGTTTTCTGGTAGCATCTTTAGGATACTCTATGTATAGTATCATGTCATCTGCAAACAGTGACAGCTTTACTTCTTCTTTTCCGATTTGGATTCCTTTTATTTCTTTTTCTTCTCTGATTGTTGTGGCTAACACTTCCAAAACTATGTTGAATAATAGTGGTGAGAGTGGGCAACCTTCTCTTGTTCCTGATCTTAGTGGACATGGTTTCAGTTTTTCACCATTGAGGACGATGTTGGCTGTGGGTTTGTCATATATGGCCTTTATTATGGTGAGGAAAGTTCCCTCTATGCTTACTTTCTGCAGGACTTTTATCATAAATGGGTGTTGAATTTTGGCGAAAGTTTTCTCTGCATCTATTGAGATGATCATATAGTTTTTCTCCTTCAGTTTTTTAATATGATGTATCACTTTGATTGATTTGCGTATATTGAAGAATCCTTGCATTCCTGGAATAAACCCCACTTGATCATATTGTATGATCCTTCTAATGTGCTGTTGGGTTCTGTTTGCTAGTATTTTGTTGAGGATTTTTGCATCTATGTTCATCAGTGATATTGGCCTGCAGTTTTCTTTTTTGTGACATCTTTGTCTGGTTTTGGTATCAGGGTGATGGTTGCCTCGTAGAATGAGTTTGGGAGTGTTCCTCCCTCTGCTATATTTTGGAAGAGTTTGAGAAGGTTTGGTGTTAGCTCTTCTCTAAATGTTTGAAAGAATTCACCTGTGAAGCCATCTTGTCCTGGGCTTTTGTTTGCTGGAAGGTTTTTAATCACAGTTTCAATTTCAGTGCTTGTGATTGGTCTGTTCCTATTTTCTATTTCTTCCTGGTTCAGTCTCGGCAGTTTGTGCATTTCTAAGAATCTGTCCATTTCTTCCAGGTTGTCCATTTTATTGGCATAGAGTTGCTTGTAGTAATCTCCCATGATCGTTTGAATTTCTGCAGTGTCAGTGTTTACTTCTCCTTTTGCATTTCTAATTCTATTGATTTGAGTCTTCTCCCTTTTTCTCTTGATGAGTGTGGCTAATGGTTTATCAATTTTGTTTATCTTCTCAAAGAACCAGCTTTCAGTTTTATTGATCTTTCCTATTGTCTCCTTCATTTCTTTTTCATTTATTTCTGATCTGATCTTTATGATTTCTTTCCTTCTGCTAGCTTTGGGTTTTTTTTTGCTCTTCTTTCTCTAATTGCTTTAGGTGCAAGGTTAGGTTGTTTATTCAAGATGTTTTCTGTTTCTTGATGTAGGCTTGTATTGCTATAAACTTCCCTCTTAGCACTGCTTTTGCTGCATCCCGTAGGTTTTGGGTCATCGTGTCCCCATTGTCATTTGTTTCTAGGTATTTTTTGATTTCCCCTTTGATTTCTTCCGTGATCACTTCGTTATTAAGTAGTGTATTGTGTAGCCTCCATGTGTTTGTATTTTTTACAGATCTTTTCCTGTAATTGATATCTAGTCTCATAGCGTTGTGGTCAGAAAAGATACTTGAAACGATTTCAATTTTCTTAAATTTACCAAGGCTTGATTTGTGACCCAAGATATGATCTATCCTGGAGAATGTTCCATAAGCACTTGAGAAAAATATGTATTCTGTTGTTTTTGGGTGGAGTGTCCTATATATATCAATTAAGTCCATCTTCCTTAATGTATCATTTAAAGCTTGTGTTTCCTTATTTATTTTCATTTTGGATGATCTGTCTATTGTTGAAAGTGGGGTGTTAAAGTCCCCTACTATGATTGTGTTGCTGTCAATTTCCCCTTTTATGGCTGTTAGTATTTGCCTTATGTATTGAGGTGCTCCTATGTTGGGTGCATAAATAATTACAATTGTTATACCTTCCTCTTGGATTGATCCCTTGATCATTATATAGTGTCCTTCTTTGTCTCTTGTAATAGTCTTTATTTTAAAGTCTATTTTGGGTGATATGAGAATTGCTACTCCAGCTTTCTTTTGATTTCCATTTGCATGGAATATCTTTTTCCATCCCCTCACTTTCACTCTGTATGTGTCTCTAGGTCTGAAGTGGTCTCTTTTAGACAGCATATATATGGGTCTTGTTTTTTATCCATTCAGCCAGTCTGTGTATTTTGGTGGGAGCATTTAATCCATTTAAATTTAAGGTAATTAATGATATGTATGTTCCTATTCCCATTTTCTTAAATGTTTTGGGTTTGTTATTGTAGGTGTTTTCCTTCTCTTGTGTTTCCTGCCTAGAGAAGTTCCTTTAGCATTTGTTGTAAAGCTGGTTTGGTGGTGCTGAACTCTCTCAGCTTTTGCTTGTCTGTAAAGGTTTTAATTTCTCCATCAAATCTGAATGAGATCCTTGCTGGGTAGAGTAATCTTGGTTGTAGATTTTTCTCCTTCATCACTTTAAGTATATCCTGCCACTCCCTTCTGGCTTGCAAAGTTTCTGCTGAAAGATCAGCTGTTAACCTTATGGGGATTCCCTTGTGTGTTATTTGTTGTTTTTCCCTTGCTGCTTTTAATATGTTTTCTTTATATTTAATTTTTGACAGTTTGATTAATATGTGTCTTGGCCTGTTTCTCCTTGGATTTATCCTGTATGGGACTCTCTGTGCTTCCAGGACTTGATTAACTATTTCCTTTCCCATATCAGGGAAGTTTTCAACTATAATCTCTTCAAATATTTTCTCAGTCCCTTTCTTTCTCTCTTCTTCTTCTGGGACCCCTATAATTCGAATGTTGGTGCATTTAATGTTGTCCCAGAGGTCTCTGACACTGTCCTCAGTTCATTTCATTCTTTTTTCTTTATCCTGCTCTGCAGTAGTTATTTCCACCATTTTATCTTCCACGTCACTTATCCGTTCTTCTGCCTCAGTTATTCTGCTATTGATCCTGTCTAGTGTATTTTTAATTTCATTTATTGTATTTTTCATCGTTGCTTGGTTCCTCTTTAGTTCTTCTACGTACTTGTCAAATGTTTCTTGCATTTTCTCTATTCTATTTCCAAGATTTTGGATCATCCTTACTATCATTATTCTGAATTCTTTTTCAGGTAGACTACCTATTTCCTCTTCATTTGTTAGGTCTCGTGTGTTTTGACCCTGCTCCTTCATCTGCTGTGTGTTTTTCTGTCATCTCATTTTGCTTATCTTACTGTGTTTGGGGTCTCCTTTTCACAGGCTGCAGGTTCGTAGTTCCCGTTGTTTTTGGTATCCATCCCCAGTGGCTAAGGTTGGTTCAGTGGGTTGTGTAGGCTTCCTGATGGAGTGAACTAGTGCCTGTGTTCTGATGGATGAGGTTGGATCTTGTCTTTCTGGTGGGCACGTCCACGTCTTGTGGTGTATTTTGGGGTGTCTGTGGCCTTATTATGATTTTAGGCAGCCTCTCTGCTAATGGATGAGGCTGTGTTCCTGTCTTGCTAGTAGTTTGGCATAGGGTGTCCAGCACTGTAGCTTGCTGGTTGTTGAATGAAGCTGTGTCTTGATGTTGAGATGGTGATCTCTGAGAGATTTTCACAGTTTGGTATTACATGGAGCTGGGAGGTCTCTTGTGGACCAGTGCCCTGAAGTTGGCTCTCCCACCTCAGAGGCACAGCCCTGATGCCTGGCTGGAGCACCAACAGCCTTTCATCCACATGGCTCAGAGTAAAAGGGAGAAAAAATAGAAAGAAAGAAAGAGGATAAAATAAAATAAAATAAAATATAGCTATTATAAAGCAAAGCTATACAGACAGAATCTCACACAGAAGCATACACATATACACTCACAAAAAAAGGAAAGGGGGAAAAATTAATATATCCTGCTCCCAAAGTCCACCTCCTGAATTAGGGATGATTCATTGTCTATTCAGGTATTCAACAGATGCAGGCACATCAAGTTGTTTGTGGAGTTTTAATCCGCTGCTTCTGAGGCTGCTGGGAGAGATTTCCCTTTCTCTTCTTTGTTCGCAAAGCTCCCGAGGTTCAGCTTTGGATTTGGACCCGCCTCTGCGTGTAGGTCGCCTGAGGGCATCTGTTCCCCGCCCAGACAGAACGGGGTTAAAGCAGCAGTTGCTTTGGGGGCTCTGGCTCACTCAGGCGGGGGGGAGGGAAGGATATGGATGTGGCAAGAGCCTGCAGCAGCAGAGGCCGGCGTGACATTGCACCAGCCCAAGGCGTGCCGTGCGTTCTCCCAGGGAAGTTGTCCCTGGATCAGGGGATCCTGGCCTTGGCGGGCTGCACCGGTTCCTGGGAGGGGTGGTGTGGAGAATGACCTGTGCTTGCACACAGGCTTTTTCGTGGCAGCAGCAGCAGCCTTAGCATCTCATGCCCATCTCTGGGGTCCGCGCTGATAGCTGCAGCTCGTGCCCATCTCTGGAGCTCATTTAGGTGGTGCTCTGAATCCCCTCTCCTTGTGCACCATGAAACAAAGAGGTAAGAAAAAGTCTCTTGCCTCTTCGGCAGCTGCAGACTTTTTCCCGGACTCCCTCCCAGCTAGCTGTGGTATGCTAACCCCATCAGGCTGTGTTCCTGCTGCCAACCCCAGTCCTCTCCCTGTGATCCGACTGAAGCCCGAGCCTCAGCTCCCAGCCCCTGCCCACCCCGGCGGGTGAGCAGACAAGCCTCTCGGGCTGGTGAGTGCTGCTCTGCACCGATCCTCTGTGCAGGAGTCTCTCCGCTTTGCCTTCCGCACCCCTGTGGCTGCACTCTCCTCTGTGACTCCGAATCTTCCCCCCTCTGCCACCTGCAGTCTCCGCCCGCGAAGGGGCTTCCTAGTGTGTGGAAACCTTTCCTCCTTCACAGCTCCCTCCCACTGGTGCAGGTCCCGTCCCTATTCTTTTGTCTCTGTTATTTCTTTTTTCTTTTTCCCTACCCAAGTACGTGGGGAGTTTCTTGCCTTTTGTGAGATCTGACGTCTTCTGCCAGCGTTCAGTGGGTGTTCTGTAGGAGCAGTTCCACATGTAGATGTATTTCTAATGTATCTGTGAGAAGGAAGGTGATCACCGTGTCTTACTCTTCCGCCATCTTGCCCCAAGTCCTCCTTTCTTTCTATTTTTTCTCGCTTTTACTCTGAGCCGTGTGGATGAAAGGCTCTTGGTGTTCCTGCCAGGAGTCAGTGCTGTACCTCTGAGGTGGGAGAGCCAGCTTCAGGGCACTGGTCCACAAGAGACCTCCCAGCTCCACGTAATATCAAATGGTGAATATCTCCCAGAGATCTCCATCTCAACACCAAGACCCAGCTTCACTCAATGACCAGCAAGCTACAGTGCTGGACAGCCTATGCCAAACAACTAGCAAGACAGGAACACAACCCCATCCATTAGCAGAGAGGCTGCCTAAAATCATAATAAGGCCACAGACACCCCAAAACACACCATCAGATGTGGACATGCCTACCAGAAAGACATCTCCTGCCTCTACCACCAGAAAACAGGCACTAGTCCCCCCCACCAGGAAGCCTCCACAACTCACTGAACCAACCTTAGCCACTGTGGACAGACACCGAAAACAATGGGAACTACAAACCTGCAGCCTGCGAAAAGGAGACCCAAAACACAGTAAGTTAAGCAAAATGAGAAGATGGAAAAACACACAACATATGGAGGAGCAAGGTAAAAACTCACCAGACCTAATAAATGAAGAGGAAATAGGTAGTCTACCTGAAAAAGAATTCAGAAGAATGATAGTAAAGATGATCCAAAATCTTGGAAATAGAATAGAGAAAATATAAGAAACGTTAAACAAGGACCTAGAAGAACTAAAGAGGAAACAAACAATGATGAACAACACGATACATAAAATTAAAAATTCTCTAGATGGGATCAATAGCAGAATAACTGAGGCAGAAGAACGGATAAGTGACCTGGAAGATAAAATAGTGGAAATAACTAGTGCAGAGCAGAATAAAGAATAAGAATGAAAAGAACTGAGGACAGTGTCAGAGACCTCTGGGACAACATTAAATGCACCAACATTCGAATTATAGGGGTCCCAGAAGAAGAAGAGAAAAAGAAAGGGACTGAGAAAATATTTGAAGAGATTATAGTTGAAAACTTCCCTAATATGGGAAAGGAAATAGTTAATCAAGTCCAGGAAGCACAGAGAGTCCCATACAGGATAAATCCAATGAGAAACGTGCCAGGACACATATTAATCAAACTATCAAAAATTAAATACAAAGAAAACATATTAAAAGCAGCAAGGGAAAAACAACAAATAACACACAAGGGAATCCCCATAAGGTTAACAGCTGATTTTTGAGCACAAACTCTGCAAGCCAGAAGGGAGTGACAGGACACATTTAAAGTGGTGAAGGAGAAAAACCTACAACCAAGAATACTCTACCTAGCAGGGATCTCATTCAGATTTGATAGAGAAATTAAAACCTTTACAGACAAGAAAAGCTAAGACAATTTAGCACCACCAAACCAGCTTTACAGCAAATGCTAAAGGGACTTCTCTAGGCAGGAAACACAAGAGAAGGAAAAGACCTACAATAACAAACACAAAACATTTAGGAAAATGGGAATAGGAACATACATACTGATAATTACCTTAAATGTAAATTGATTAAATGCTCCCACCAAAAGACACAGACTCGCTGAATGGATACAAAAACAAGACCCATATATATGCTGTATACAAAAGACATACTTCAGACTTAGGGACACAAACAGACTGAAAGTGAGGAGATGGAAAAAGATATTCCATTCAAATGGAAATCAAAAGAAAGCTGGAGTAGCAATTCTCATATCACCCAAAATAGACTTTAAAATAAAGACTATTACAAGAGACAAAGAAGGGCACTACATAATGATCAAGGGATCGATCCAAGAAGAAGACATAACAATTGTAAATATTTGGGCACTCAACACAGGAGCACCTCAATACATAAGGCAAATACTAACAGCCATAAAAGGGGCAATCAACAGTAACACAATCATAGTAGGGGACTTTAACACCTCAGTTTCACCAATGGACAGTTCATCCAAAATGAAAATAAAAAAGGAAACAAGCTTTAAAAGATACATTAAACAAGGTGGACTTAATTGATATTTATAGGACATTCCATCCAAAAACAACAGAATACACATTCTTCTCAAGTGCTAATCGAACATTGTCCAGGTTAGATCATATCTTGGGTCATGAATCAAGCCTTGGTAAATTTAAGAAAATTGAAATTGTATGAAGTAACGTTTCTGACCACAATGCTATGAGACTAGATATCAATTACAGGAAGAAAATCTGTAAAGAATAAAACCATGGAGGCTAAACAATACACTACTTAATAACCAAGTGATCACTGAAGAAATTAAAGGGGAAATCAAAAAATACCTAGAAACAAATGACAATGTATACACGATGACCCAAAACCTATGGGATGCAGCAAAAGCAGTTCTAAGAGGGAAGTTTATAGCAATACAATCCTACCTGAAGAAACAGGAAACCTCTCAAATAAACAACCTAATCTTGTACCTAAAACAATTAGAGAAAGAAGAACAAAAAACACCCAAAGTTAGCAGAAGGAAAGAAATCATAAAGATCAGATCAGAAATAAATGAAAAAGAAATGAAGGAAGCAATAGCAAAGGTCAATAAAACTAAAAGCTGGTTCTTTGAGAAGATAAACAAAATTGATAAACCACTGACCAGAATCATCAAGAAAAAAAGGGAGAAGACTCAAATCAATAGAATTAGAAATTAAAAAGAAGTAACAAGTGACACTGCAGAGATACAAAGGATCATGAGGGATTACTACAAGCAACTATATGCCAATAAATTGGACAACCTGGAAGAAATGGACCAATTCTTAGAAATGCACAACCTTCCAAGACTGAACCAGGAATAATAGAAAATATGAAGAGACCAATCACAAGCACTGAAATTGAAACTGTGATTAAAAACCTTCCAACAAACAAAAGCCCGGGACCAGATGGCTTCACAGGTGAATTCTATCAAACATTTAGAGAAGAGCTAACACCTATCCTTCTCAAACTCTGCCAAAATATAGAAGAGGGAGGAACACTCTCAAACTCATTCTACGAGGCAACCATCACCTTGATACCAAAACCAGACAAAGATGTCACAAAACTACAGGCCAATATCACTGATGAACATAGATGCAAAAATCCTCAACAAAATACTAGCAAACAGAATCTAACAGCACATTTCAAGGATCATACACCATGCTTAAGTGGGGTTTATTCCAGGAATGCAAGGATTCTTCAATATACACAAATCAATCTATGTGATACACCATATTAACAAACTGAAGGAGAAAAACCATATGATCATCTCAATCGATGCAGAGAAAGCTTTTGGCAAAATTCAACACCCATTTATGATAAAAACCCTGCAGAAAGTAGGCATAGAGGGAACTTTCCTCAACATAATAAAGGCCATATATGACAAACCCACAGCCAACATCATCCTCAATGTTGAAAAACTGAAACCATTTCCACTAAGATCAGGAACAAGAGAAGGTTGCCCACTCTCACCACTATTATTCAACATAGTTTTGGAAATGTTAGCCACAGCAATCAGAGAAGAAAAAGAAATAAAAGGAATCCAAATCGGAAAAGAAGAAGTAAAGCTGTCACTGTTTGCAGATGACATGATACTATACATAGAGAATCCTAAAGATGCTACCAGAAAACTACTAGAGCTAATCAATGAATTTGCTAAAGTAGCAGGATACAAAATTAATGCACAGAAACCTCTGACATTCCTATACACTAATGATGAAAAATCTAAAAATGAAATTAAGAAATCACTCCCGTTTACCATTGCAACAAAAAGAATAAAATATCTAGGAATTGACCTACCTAATGAGACAAGACTTGTATGCAGAAATTTATAAGACACTGATGAAAGAAATTAAAGATGATACAAATAGATGGAGAGATATACCATGTTCTTGGATTGGAAGAATCAACATTGTGAAAATGACTCTACTACCCAAAGCAATCTACAGATTCAATGCAATCCCTATCAAACTACCAGTGGCATTTTTCACAGAACTAGAACAAAAAATTTCACAATTTGTATGGAAACACAAAATACCCCGAATAGCCAAACAATCTTGAGAACGAAAAACAGCTGGAGGAATCAGGCTCCCTGACTTCAGACTATACTACAAAGCTACAGTAATCAAGACAGTATGGTACTGGCACAAAAACAGAAATATAGATAAATGGAACAGGATAGAAAGCCCAGAGATAAACCCACACACATATGGTCACCTTATCTTTGATAAAGGAGGCAAGAATATACAGTGGAGAAAAGACAGCCTCTTCAATAATGGTGCCGGGAAAACTGGACAGGTACATGTAAAGGTATGAAATTAGAACACTCCCTAACACCACACACAAAAATAAACTCAAAATGGATTAAAGACCTAAATGTAAGTCCAGACACTATAAAACTCTTAGAGGAAAACATAGGTAGAACACTCTATGACATAAATCACAGCAAGATTCTTTTTGTCCCAGCTCCTAGAGAAATGGAAATAAAAACACAAATAAACAAATGGGACCTAATGAAACTTTAAAGCTTTTGCACAGCAAAGGAATATATAAACAAGACGAAAAGACAACCCTGAGAATGGGAGAAAATATTTGCAAATGAAGCAACTGACAAAGGATTAATCTCCAAAATTTACAAGCAGCTCATGCAGCTCAATATCAAAAAAAAAAACCAACCTAATCCAAAAATGGGCAGAAGACCTAAATAGACATTTCTCCAAAGAAGATATACAGATTGCCAGCAAACACATGAAAGAATGCTCAACATCATTAATCATTAGAGAAATGCAAATCAAATCTACAATGAGATATCATCTCATACCGGTCAGAATGGCCATCATCAAAAAAAGCTAGAAACAATAAATGCTGGAGAGGGTGTGGAGAAAAGGGAACACTCTTGCACTGTTGGTGGGTATGTAAATTGATACAGCCACTATGCAGAACATTATGGAGGTTCCTTAAAAAACTACAAATAGAACTACCATACGACCCAGCAATCCCACTACAGGGCATATACCCTGAGAAAACCACAATTCAAAAGAGTCATTGAGGATATGGGGAGGGGGAAGGGTAAGTTGTGACAAAGTCAGAGAGTGGCATGGACATATATACACTACCAAACGTAAAATAAATAGCTAGTGGGAAGCAACTGCATAGCACAGTGAGATCAACTCTGTGCTTTGTGACCACCTAGAGGGGTGGAATAGGGAGTGTGGGAGGGAGGGAGATGCAAGAGGGAAGAGATATGGGAACATATGTATA
Organism: Balaenoptera musculus; assembly: GCF_009873245.2. Lineage (NCBI taxonomy): Eukaryota > Metazoa > Chordata > Mammalia > Artiodactyla > Balaenopteridae > Balaenoptera > Balaenoptera musculus. Next base: position 47,993,836 of record NC_045801.1, on the reverse strand, counting down.
TGTATAACTGATTCACTTTGATTTTAATATTAGTCAATAAAAATTAAAAAATAAATTAAAAAATAAAATTAATTAATTAAAAAAAAAAAGAGTCATGTACCAAAATGTTCATTGCAGCTCTATTTACAATAGCCAGGACATGGAAGCGACCTAAATGTCCATGAACAGATGAATTGATAAAGAAGATGTGGCACATATATACAATGGAATAATTCTCAGCCATAAAAGGAAACGAATTTGAGTTATTTGTAGTGAGGTGGATGGACCTAGATTCTGTCATACAGAGTGAAGTAAGTCAGGAAGAGAAAAATACCATATGCTAACACATATATATGGAATCTAAGGGAAAAAGAAAAGGTTATGAAGAACCCTGGGGCAAGACGGGAAAAAAGACACAGTCCTACTAGAGAATGGACTTGAGGATATGTGGAGGGGGAAGGGTAAGCTGGGACAAAGTGAGAGAGTGGCATGGACATATATACACTACCAAACGTAAAATAGATAGCTAGTGGGAAGCAGCCGCACAGCACAGGGAGATCAGATAGGTATTTTGTGACCACCTAGAGGGGTGGGATGGGGAGGGCGGTAGGGAGGGAGACACAAGAGGGAAGAGATATGGGAACATATGTATATGTATAACTGATTCACTTTGTTATAAAACAGAAACTAACACACCATTGTAAAGCAATTATACTCCAATAAAGATGTTTAAAAAAATAAATTAAAGTCTTCCTTCACATCCTTCAATAAAATGTTATCATTTTCCATTAAAAAAAAAAAAAGAAATAGAATTACAGATGTAGAAAACAAACTTACTGTTACCAGGGGTTAAGGGGTGTGCGAGGGATAATTTGGGAGATCGGGATTGACATATACACACTACTACATATAAAATAGATAACTAGTAAGAACCTACTGTACAGCACAGGGAATTCTACTTAATACTCTGTAATGGCCTATATGAGAAAATAATCTAAAAAAGAGTGCATATTATGTACATGTATAACTGGCTCACTTTGCTGTACACCTGAAACTAACACAACATTGTAAATCAACTATACTCTAATAAAATTTTTTAAAATAATGTTAACTTGAGACATTTTAGTTTCTTATCTGAAATATGTGGACATATGAACAGCCACACAGTTTTTACAGTTATGTGCATGTCTAGGATTTGAATTATAGAGTAATTAAAACATGTCAGGTAGTAGCATCCAAAATAAACTAGAGCACTGCCAAAATCCTAAGTACATTAGTTTACATTCTTGTGAACTGTGACCCTGTGTCAGGAATTCACCCAAAGGGAACAGAATATACATGCTACACTGTAATAAGGTCTCTAGAGATGTCCTCTCCTATCCAAAACAGGCAGTTAAGATATATTTGTTCCTTTGCCCTCACTTTTTGCCCTACCATTTATTAGAGATTATGATGTTTGGAAAGTTTGCCTTACATGTATCGAATATGAGCAATGTGGAATTTATAAAACTATAGCTGATTCTGCCAAAAATCTGCTTCAATTCATGAACTATTCACTAGTTGAAGGAATAAGCACTTTCTTGAAATCTCAGTTTCTATTTCTGGGCTGCTATTTGACCTTGTATGTTATAATTAGTTTTGCAACATTTGCAAGTATACAGACATTTTTCCCACTGTGTGTAGCATGATGACAGAAAATGAAGTTTGAACAGTGCTAAGCCCAGAACCTATGTTCCCTGTCTCTAAAAGCAGGGAGTGTTTGTGTTTTCTTTTTATTTATAATGGATCCTTCTATGTTTACATATAATATACTTGATTTTCTATTTTTATTTCCACAACCATTACATTTGTGGATCATCGGAGTAGACTTTTTAACTGTTCTCAGGTGCCTTAACTCCATTTTAGAACTAGATTGGGTAAAAATAATAAAAGCGCAAGTATTTGCTGGTTTCTCTGCTTAAGATGTGACTTCTGATTTTTCTTTATGCTTATAGACTAAAACATCTCTTTATTTAGATATTTTTGGTTCTAGAACCACTAATGGATTTTTTGTACATAACTCATGGACTTGACAATTCATTTATGCATCCATCCATCCATTCAGTCATTCATTCTTTCCATAAAGATTTAGAGATTGCACACTGAATGCCAGGCACTGTTCTTTGTCCTAAAATAGGTGATGTAAAGCATCTGTTCCCATCTGAGAGGGTCAAAACATTTCTTTGAATTCACTGAGAATATTTAATATACTATTTTATCTCAAGTATTGGATTGCTAACTATATCACTCTGTGTGTGTGTGTGATTGCTGTAGAGTTTACGACATGCTCATTTAACTTATCACAAATATTATTACTTAAGTTACTTTTAATCTTATATCACTTCATGTATAGTGAAAGAACTTTACAAGGCATACTCTGCAGTAGATTTGACTGCTGCTTAACAAGTTACCATGAACTTAGTGGTTTAAAACAACACCCATTTATTAGCACACAGTTCAGTAGATCAGAAGTCCAAAGAGGTTTGACTGGGATTTATGCTTGGTTATTACATAACTGAAGTCAAGGTGCTGGCCAGCTGAGCTTTTATCTGGAAGCTCTGGGAAAGAATTGGCTGTCAAGCTCATTCAGATTGTTGGCAAAATTTAGTTCTGTGCAGTTGTAGCATGGAAGTCCCTGTTCCCTTACTGGCTGTCAGCTGAGGGTCAGTGTCAGTTTCCAAGACCTCCCACATTCCTTGTCATATGACTGCCTCCAATTTGTAGCCAGCAATGGTATTCTACCTAATACTTCTCATGCTTCAAATGTCTGTCACTTCCTCTCAGTTTCCTGAGAAAACTATTTTTAAAGGGCTTATGTGCTTAGCACAGGCCTACACAGACCATCTCCTTATTTTAAGGTCAATGGATTAGTAACCTTAATTATACCTACAAAATACCTTTTGCCATGTAACATAGGCTAATCATGGATGTGATACTGAATCATTTTCACAATCCTATCTTAGGGATTAGGGCAAGGAATTACCTCAATTTCCAATTCTTCTTACTGTTAATTATACTATTGTTGCCATACATTTTATGTCTATGTATGTCATAACTTCCCAAATACATTGTTATTAGTTTTGATTTAAACAATGGATTATCAGTTAAGAAAATTTACAAATGAAAAAAGTTTTTTATATTTACCCACCTACTTACAACTTCTAGTGCTTTCATTCTTTTGTATAGATATGATTTTTCATCTGGTGTTATTTTCCTTCTACCTGAAGAATTTCCCTACACGTTTCTTGATGTGCAGCAAATTCACTCTATTTTTGTTTCTTTAGAAAAGTCTTTATTTTATCTTTGTTTTTGAAAAATATTTTTCTGGTTATAGACATCTATGTAGACATTTATTTTCTTTCAGCATCTTATATTTGCCATTTCACTGACTTTTGTTGTGAAATGTTTCAGATGAGAAGTAAAAAGTAACTCATCATCTTCCCTCTCTATGTAATGTAATTTTTCCTCCCTTTGGCTACTTTTAACACTCTCTCCTCATCACTGATTTTCAGCAATTTGATTATGATAGACACATGTTATTTTATTTGCGTTTATTTTGCTTGGGTTTTATTGAGCTTCTTGGATTTGTGCATTTATAATTTTCATAAATTTGGAAAATTTTCAAAGACAAATTCTTCAAATATATTTTTTGGCTCCATTTTCTCACTTCTGTTTCTGGGATTTCTTTTATATGTATGATACATCCCTTGATATTGTCCCAGAAGTCACTGAGACTCTATTTTACTTTCCAGTGTTTTTTTTTTTTTTTCTCTCTCTCTCTGTGTTTTTGTGTGAATAGGTTCTATGACTCTGTCTTTTCTTCTGTAGTGTCCAATCTGCTATTAAGTAGATCCAGTAGTATTTTTTCATTTAAGGCATTGGAATTTTCAAATATAGAATTGCCATTTATTTCTTCATAAATTTTCATTTCTCTCCTGAGATTTTCTGTCCATTTATTTAAGTCCATATTTTCTATAAATCTTGAATACATTTCCAATATCTTAAAGTACTTTTAATTCTAACATTTATGTCATCTTTGCTTGTCTTTCTTTATACATTTTTCTCTTGATTGTATGTCACATTTTTCCTTTTTTTTTTTTTACATGCTTAGTAATTTTGATTTTGTGCTGAACATTTTGAATGCTACCTTGTTGAGCTCATATATTTTGTGGTCTTCATTAGAGTGTTGAGTTTTTCTAGCAGTAATTTCCTGGCTCTTAAGTTTTACCCTGTTGAGGCTTATGTTTGAGTAGGTCTAGAGTAGTACTTAATCTTAAGCCAAAATTATACCACTTTTAATGTATGGTCTTTCTGGGATCTCAGCTGAATGCTTGTGGAGTTCAGTAAAGCCACTTATTCTAGATAATTAGAACTTCAGTGTCTCTCAGCATTATGTGATCTCTGGGTTCTTCATCAGCTCATAGTCCCCAGTAGTTGTTCTCTACCATGCCTCATACAATCTTGTCCTGAATATATGTAGCTTAGTATTGGACCAAAAACTCAAATGAACATCTCTACAGATGTCTGGAGATACTTCTTTGCATACCTTACTTTTCTCTAGTATCCTAGCCCCAAAGTTTCTGTTGCCTCAGCCACCCTGAATCCTGATATCTGTTTTCCCTACCCAGCAAAAACACTGCTTTTTTGTTCAGGCTACTTTTCTATGCTGCAGTTTGGAGCTCACCTCATGTGAGTCGTCGCTGTCAAGCACCAAAGACTTAGGATGTTTGTTGTCTCATTATTTTAAATGGCTGATTAACATAGTTATAATTGTATAAGGTGAAATAGTAAACGTAATGCCAATTGTTCTATCATGACTATAACCAGAATTGGTCAGTTTAAATTTTTTTTTAAGTTATCTGTTTGATAAGAACAGTCTTTATGTATTAATTTCATTTGATAAAGTTATTACACATCTTCCAGCGTGTCTTAAGATATTTTATCTGGGATATGTGTTTCAGAATACTTTATCAATTCTGTGTGTTAAGGAGACTGTAGTATCCTCAAATTGGTGTATTTCAAGCCATCTTTTGCTTTATTTTGCTTTGGGGAACTGTATTTCAAAATCTTCCTCCCCTCTTGTTTTCCCCTTGTGGGTTAATTTTGGAGTTTGGAATTGGTTTCTTGATAATACCATAAAAATCTTTCATTTTACTGCCCATCAGTTTTATCCTTTGGGACTTTTCACTTGCTTATAATTCTCCATAACTCTCTCCTAGTTAGTTTATTGTTAATGACTAAAGTGAACCTAGTTGTTAAATCACTAAAGTGAAGCTAGTTACCTATGAACATGCATTTTACCAGTTGTAGGGTGTTCAGTGACTGTAATACTATATCTGTATTCCCAAATGTATTAATTATCTAGGACTTTTGGTGGAAATGGTACTCAGTAATTCTCATGGAGTTTTGTGTCTCTTGATAAACTCATTCAATCACAGCCAACCATTTTAAATGTATCTTTTGCTTCCAGAATGGCTTTTATTTCTTTGCCTTTAAGGTGGATGTTTTGGCTATAGACAAACTATGGTTAGGCTACAAACACATAACAAAGTCATGAGGCTTTCCTTAATTTAACTAGACCTCTAATATGCCTTTAGTGTGAACAAATACTTGTATCATGAGGAATGACACTAGTAATTTTTAATTTCATTTTTTGTCAGTTCTAATTTCATTTTTTGTTGGTATAACAATATCTGCTTCTCTAGTGTAAATTCTGATTAACCAAGCCAATCCAACTTTTGCTTTCTCTTGGGAAAATATTTTCCCTTATATTTTGTAATTTGTGCAAAGTAAAATTTCTTACTTCCTTCTCTGTGATTTCTTTCCATCTGCCAAATCTTCACTCATTACTAATTTATGTATTTTTAGTGGTGGTTCTCACTCAGAGGATCAACTTTACAAAATCCCTCTAGGCAATGCATCAGCTGATAAGGCATCAAAATGAAGAATCACCATTTTCCCAACTACTTATCTTTGAGCATTTTAGCATGATATCTTCACTTCTTGCTTTCTCTTACTGTATTTGACAAGCATTTAGGCATTAAACATGAAAGCACTCTCTTTCTGTCCTTTCTGTTAAAATATTTAAGCCCCATTAATATATCTCAGTAGAATGAGCAGTCTCTCATCTACCACACTGGATTTTGATTTCTCTACTGTCCTATGTTTCCTTAACAATGGCAATGGATGTGTCTTTAAATAGGTTTAGGGATTTCTTTTCCCTCATGCAGTAAACATTTAGAAAGAGATATGTCTCTACCACTTTACTGACTCTCATGTGTTTCCTCCTACAAAAAATGATCTTCTCTGTTTCTGTTAAAAATAAGTTAAAAATACTAGTAAAAATTAAAAATATAGGTAGATAACATTGCAAGCCATTTAAGCCAATTTCTTCATTTGGAGAATGCAAGGCTCATTTTAGTGAATATCCTAGCAACTAGTGTTTGTATCCGCAGTAGCATATGCATTTCCACCCTGACACTACACATTGGATGATCAGTCACAAAGAAAGAAAATCTCAGGCCAACTTCTGGCGCACATATAGACATTTATTACCAAACAGTCAAAAGAGCCATTACAACTTATCTATATTTCTGTCACAAATGTTCTGATAAACATCTTTCTTGAAAGACTTGCTCTGAGACTAATATGATGATATTCTTATAGGAGATAGAGCAAACCTCAATGTCAGATCAGGAAAAGCTCTGGATGTAAGAAATGTCATATTCTTTTATTCTGTTAAATCAAGTATATTCTTTTGAGCTTCTCTCTCTTCCTTGTCTTAGCAAGAGATTAAATCATAATCATTGTTAAGACTCTCTTCCTACAGTCCCTAGACAAAGTAAGATTCCTTGGTTTTTAGGCAAATAGAAACATCTGGAGATCTGAAGTTTAGAACTGGGGTCCAGTTCACCTTTGATAGGCTTTCTGTCCAAGCAAGTTTGAAATCTTGAAAATGGGTAGCATTTTGTGTGACGCTTGGACTCTAGGAACTTTTTATCTTCCATCACCACAATGTTTTTGTGACTGACACTAAGCTTCCATAGATGATTACTCCATCAGAGGTGCAATTGCATTTCTGGCATCCTTGTCTGGGAGCCAGACTCTATCTATACACGGTTCTGGGTAAGTCATCAGGTGTAAGTCATCTGAATTTTCTCTATAGGGATCTAGCAAAACAGGGGCACAAAAATATAAGACATGTTTAATCTTGGTGAACTTATCCAGGATTTTGCAATGAAGAAATGTAGTCTCAGGTCTTGGTCAAGATGGAAGAGTAGGAAGACCCTGAGCTCACCTCCTCCCATGAGCACACCAAAATTACAACTATTTACAGAAAAACTATCAATGAGAATGTCCTGAAGACTAGCAGAAAAGATCTTCTACAACTAAAACTATAAAGAAAGAACCACAACAAGATGGGTAGGAGAGGCAGAGACACAGTATAGTCAAGACTCACATCCACAGGGTAGGTGACCCACAAACAGGAGGACAATTACAATTGTTAAGGTTCTCTCCAGGGAGCAAGGGGTCTGAGCCCCACATTGGGCTCCCGAGCCCCTGGGATCCTGCACTGGGAAGATGAGCCCCCAGAATGTATGGCTTAGAAGACCAGCGGGGCTTACTTTTGGGAAAGCCAGAAGGGTGTAGGAAATAGAGACTCTGCTCTTAAAGGGCAGAAACAAAATCTCACACTTTCTGACACCCAGGGCAGAAGCAGTAATTTGAAAGAAGCCTGCATCACATCCACTTGCTGATCTTAAAGGGCCTCCCAGAGAGGAAGGGAGCAGCTGGGACTCACCCTGGGGACATAGATGGTGGTGACATCCCTCTAGCTTATTAGTCCTTAGACCTGACCCTGCCCACCAGCCACTTGGCACCACTCCTGAGATGCCCCAGGCCAAGAAGCTAGCTAGGCAGGGACACAGCCCCACCACCAATGGACTAGTTGCTGTACAACTCCCTAAGCCTATAGTTGCCCAGGGACCCAGCCCAATGACTAGAGGACCTAGGACCCTGCCTCACCCACCACTATGCTGCACTAGCCCCAAGACCCTCGAAGGTTTGTAACCAGCTGTAAGGACATGGACCAACCCACGAGTCAGCCAACACCAGCTCTAGGAGCCCTGAGCCCCACATCCAAAGATGCCAGCACCCGGCTCTGCCCACCAGTGGGCCGGCACTAACCCCAGGATATGGCCTCACCTATCAGTGGGTAGATACCATCCCTGGGACACCCTAGGCCACAGCTTCACCCACCAGTGGGGCTGCACTAGCCCTGGGATCCCAGGGGCTCACAGCCAACCAACTCATGACCAGGACCAACTTACCAGTGTGCTGGCAGTCTTCTCACAAGGCAAAGCCTGGAAAACTACTGGACTAGGCGCCAACCACACTGACCAGCACACCTACAGTAGTCGACCCAATGCCACACACATGGGACACACACAGCACACATAGAGGGCATGTCTAGAGCACATAGCTCTGGTGACCAGAGGGGAATATGCTGTTGGGCCCTGTAGGATATCTCCTACATAAGGCCATTTCTCCAAGATAGGGATATGTAACCAACCTACCAAATACATAGAAATAAGAACAGCAAATTAGGCAAAATGAGATGATGGAAGAATATGTTCCAAATGAAGGAAAAACATAAAAACCCCCACGAAGAACTAAGTGAAGTGAAGATAAGCAAAGTACTCAATAAAGAGTTCAAGGTAGTGATCATAAAGATGATCAGAGAATTCGGGAGAAGAATGGATGAACACAGTGAGAAGTTAGAAGTTTCTAACAAAGAGTTAGGAATAAAGAAGAACCAAATGGAGCTAAAAAATACAATAGCTGAAATAGAAAATACACTAGAAGGAATCAACAGTTGATTAGTTGATACAGAGTAATAGCCCAGCGAACTGAAAGACAGAGTAGTGGAAATCACTGCCATTGAACTGAAAAAAAGAATAAAGACTTTTAAAAAATGAGAACACTTTAAGAGACTTCTGGGACAATATCAAGCATACTAACATTCACATTATAGATGTCCCAGAAGGAGAAGAGAGAGAGAGAAAGGGGCAGAAAACATATTTGAAAACATAATAGCTGAAAACTTCCCTAACCTGGGAAAGGAAACAGACATCCAGGTCCAGGAATTGCAAAGAGTCCCAAACAAGATGAACCCAAAGATGTTCACACCAAGGCACATTGTAATTAAAACGGCAAAAATTAAAGATAAAGAGAGAATCTTAAAAGCAACAAGGGAAAACAACTAGTTACATACAAGGGAGCACACATAAGACTGTCAGTTGACTTTTCAGCAGAAATTTTGCAGGCCAGAATAGAGTGGCATGATATGTTTAAAGCGATGAAAGGAAAAATCCTAAACCAAGAATAGTCTATTCGGCAGCCTAATAATTAAGGCTATCATTTAGATTTGAAGGAGAGATAAAGAGTCTTACAGACAAGCAAAAGCTGAAAGAGTTCAGCACAACTAAACTGGCTTTATAAGAAATGTTAAAGGAAACTTTTTAAAAAATGAAAAGGTTTCCTACTGAGTGGGAGAAGATATTTGCAAATGATACATCTGATAAGGGGTTAACATCCAAAATACACAAGAAACCCATACAACTGAACCTCAAAAAAACAAATAACCTAATTTAAAAACTGAGCAGAGGACCTGAAAAGACATCTTTCCAAAGAAGACATACAGATGCCAACGGGCACATTAAAAGATGCTCAATATTACTACTCATCAAAGAAATGCAAATAAAAACCACAATGAGATATTACCTCACACCTGTCAGAATGGCTACCACCAAAAAGAAAACTAACAAGTACTGGGAAGGATGTGAAGAAAAGGCAACACTAAGGTGCTGTTGGTGGGGATGTAAATTTGTGCAGCCACTATGGAAAACAGTGTGGAGGTTCTTTAAGAAATTAAAAATAGAATTACCATACAATTCAGCAATTCCACTTCTGTGCATTTATTCAAAGAAAACAAAAACACTAATTTGAAAAGACATATGCACCCTATGTTCATAGCGGTATTATTTACAATAGCCAAGATTTGGAAGCAACCTACAACCTGTGTCCACAGATAGATGAATGGGTAAAAAAGATGTGTTTTATATATATATATTTATATATATATATTATATATATATATTATATATATATATAATAGATTATTATTCAGCCATAAAAAAGAATGAAATCTTGCCATTTGTGACAACATGGATGCACTTAGAAGGTATCATGCTAAGTGAAAAAAGTCAGGCAGAGAAAGACAAATATTTATATGTGTAATCTAAAAAAACAAAACAAAACAAATGAACAACCACAGCAAGATCAAAGCAGTCTTAGGTACAGAGAACAGTTTCCAAGGAGAGGGGCATGGGGGAAGAAGAGAAATAGGTGAGGAAGATTAAGAGATACAGACTTCCAGTGACAAAATAAATGAGTGACAGGTATGAAATGTACAATGTAGGCAATATAATCAACAATTATATAATATCTTTGTATGGTGACAGATGGTAACTAGACTTATCATGTTGATCATTTTGAAATGTATAGAAATATTGCATCACTTTGTGGTGCACCAGGAACTAACATAGTGTTGTAGGTCAATTATACTTCAAAAATAAACAAAGACACAAACTCATAGAAAAAGTGATCAGATTTGTGGTTGCTAGAGGTGGAAGTTTGGCAGAGGGGGAATTGTATGAAGGTGGTCAAAGGTACAAACTTCCAGTTATAAGATAAATAACCTCCAGAATGGCCATCATCAAATAATCCACAAATCCCAATTGCTGGAGAGGGTGTGGAGAAAAGGGAACCCTCCTACACTGTTGGTGGGAATGTAATTTGGTGCAACCACTATGGAAAACAGAATGGAGGGTCCTCAAAAAAATAAAAATAGAGTTAGCATATGATACAGCAATTCTACTCTGGGGCATAAATCTGGAAAAGACAAAAACTCTAATTTGAAAAGATACATGCACTAGAATGTTCATAGCAGCACTATTTACAGTAGCCAAGACATGGAAGCAATTTAAATGTACATCAACAGATAAATGGATAAAGAACATGTGATATATGTATACAACAGAATATTATTCAGCCATAAAAAGAATGAAATAACGTCATGTGCCACACCATGGATGGACCTAGAGATTATCATACTAAGTGAAGTAAGTCAGACAGAGAAAAACAAATATTATATTATCACTTATTTGTGGAGTCTAAAATACAGTACAAATGAAATTATGTACAAAACAGAAAAGTGACTCACAGACATAGAAAACTTATGGTTGCCAAAGGGGAAGGGGAAGAGGGATGAATTAGGAATATGCGCTAACAGATACACACTACCATATATAAAATAGATAAGCAACAAGGGTTTACTGTATACCACAGGGAACTATAGTCAATATCTTGTAATAACCTATAATGGAAAGAATTGGGAAAAAAAGATTATATATATATATATCTGAATCACTTTGCTGAACACCTGAAACTAACACAATATTGTAAATCAACTATACTTCAATAAAAAAATAAAAATATTTTTTTTAAAAAAAGATAAATAAGTTCTAAGGATGTAATGTACAAAAGCTGTTAAGAAAGTAAATTAAATCTGAAGATTTCTCATCACAAGGAAAAAACTTCTTTTCTATTTCTTTAATTTTGTAACTGTGTGAGATGATGGATGCTCACTAAGCTCATGGTAATTGTTTCATGATGTATGTAAGTCAAATCATTAAGCTAATACAGTGCTTATGCAAATTATATTTCTTTAAAACTGGAAGAAAAAATATTTTTAATTTAAACACACTAGAAGAAGCAGAATTTTAAAGAAAACCAAAATAGTATCCAAAGAATAAAAAAGTTCACTTGAATCTGAATAGTGGAATGGCAAAAAGAAAATAAATTGTCATTTTCATATATCCGTTACAAAATAATGTGCGAAACTCAAAAGTTATATGGAAAATTTGGCTGAATTATGAAAGAAAATATTTTAAAAAGAGAAAATTAGCAGCTCTTGGTCATTTAGTAAAATGTCCTCAAAATCCAAGGTTGTGGAAAGGAGTATAGACTAATTAGAAAGGATTACTGTGAAAAACAATGACAGGTGTGTTAAATGATGACTTTTCAGAAGGTGCTTCACCCTGGAAATTTGCCATTCTTTTGAAGCTCCTCTTTCTGACTCACTGGTTGTAGCTTTTAATAAAGTCTGGAAGAAAGGGTAGATGAGTAATGCTATGAGTCAGAGGTTATTAACAGTTATTTTTAAGAAAGGTGAGATTAGACATAAAGTCTTGTGACATTTAACATTTTATAATCCCTGGGATTCTAAATTATTCTGAGATAGTTACCAAGGTTTACAGAAAAATTGGCTACTTTATATCCAGTGTACACTGTTAAGAATAAAAAGTTGGCAAAAGGTTTATTTGTCTTAAAAGCAAAGGCTTTTACCTTTTACCTCTTAAAGCATTAAGAGGTAATGCTACTCAGGTATGATTTTCTAAGTTTAGGTCATAAAATTAGTTTTCTGTATAAAAGAGTTGCTGTTTAAAAGTGTTGCAAATATTTGGCACATGCTATCAACCATATTAAACTGTAATCTCTAGCCCTCTTTCTCTAAGATTTAGGTCAAGTGCTTTGCTTTAAATAAATTCAAAATCTTGCTTCATATAGCTTTTGACAATTTCAGTAAATATATATAGGCAAATGAGATACCAGTCTAAGCTTAATAACAAATTCTTTTTCACTAATAGTAGATATTGTTTATACCACTTGGCAGAGAGTTCAGTTGTTAGGATTTTGTGTCTTTAATATCTTCCTGTCAAAAGATCATAGGACCCAATGGATGTTTAAGGTTGTAATGATAGCCAAAAAAGTGGGATAAACGTGGGACTACCCATGTAGGTTTTAGTTGGTTCAAGTTGTAGGTTTCTGTCTTACGGTAGTATCTGGTCAATAAATGCCCATTATCTAATGCTAAATTTTTCTGCTTACTATATACCTAATTGCAACTTCTGAACAAGCTGAAATAATTCCAAACTTCATCTTTCATTTTATATGATTTCTGACAGTATGGAGGTTAAAAAAAAACAGATTTTCAATATCCTTATACAATTCATACACAGAGCTGTCCGCAAATATATCCACAAACAGAATATATCCATTTGTAAAAGAGCCTGTTGATTTGAAAAATGACAAAGGGATGCTGCCCAGAACAAAGAAACACTGTGCTCGATTTTATATCAATTCAGATCTTAAAAATAATAAAGTTAATTCCAAAATAAAATGTATTGAATTGCAAAGCAAAATTAACTGTATTTCACTATAGTTTTAATCCCATGAAAACTTAAAAATTTTTTTTGTTTTATAATATACCATCTATTAATTCAATGAAAGCAGAATTCTAGATATATTTTGAAATTGCTTTATAATTGGTTATTTTTTAAACAAATGAGGGAAAATTAATTTTATTACACTTTCCACTCTGAATTTAGCTTTCTTTTTACTCCCCTGTGCAAATCCTAAGTAAACTTTTATACACAGGACACATAAAAATTACCTGATTTCTTGATATGAGCTCTTTCATATGTGTAGGAATATATATATATATATATATATATATATATATATATATATATATATATATATATATATATCAGAAATATATATATATATATATATTAGGCATGGGTTTCATATGATTTGCATCTATTTAGCGCCTGTACATAATGATAAGAGGTGGAAGACCATCTACACTATCCATGGAAAAGCATTAAAGACTGTAAGCTGAGAAGAAAACTTATTTGCCCTAGAAACCTTGGAAAGGTTAGAATTGTGAATGGATAAAGAACTGGCAATCTATGTGACATATCTCACAAAAGCACAACGGCTTTCAAAAATATATATGCTGGTGTCTGACATTCATTCATTTTAATGTAATTCCTTAGAATCAAGAAGTTTCTTCAGGTTAGCAAGAGAATCCATTAAAATAAAAATACATTTGAAAGGAAAAGAATTGATAGTTATTGCTGGCTTACTATATACACTATTAGATGTGCTTTACATAAGATAATTTTGCTGTTATACATTTAAGTCTGTGCCTTATTTTTAAGCTAAGTTACACATGAGGTTTAACAGAAAAGTGCCTGATGAACTAGTTCCCAGTGTTCACAATTGGGCAGAACCTAAGAAGGACAAAAAGGACTGAAATCCAGCCCTTAGACTAACATTATGCCTGTAAGTCTTACCATACACAGAGGAGAATGATGGTGTCTTTATTGTAAATGTACAACTTACTCATTTAGCAGTTTATTCCTTTATTTTATGACAAAATACTCTACTATGTGATGTGAAGGATACTCAAGTATATCAAAGAAACAGTTACAGTAATAACATAAAGAACAAACATATTTGAAAGGTACAAAATTTGATAATATCTTTCCATAGACAGTAAACTGCTACTTGTCAAGATTACTTGGGGGAAAAGAACAGTACACAAATGTTATTTTTAAATAAGCAAATTCATAAATAACAAAAATGTATTTCTAAAAGCTTTCAAATATATGGTATTTTTAATCAGCCTAAATGCTTCCTAGTAAGTGTTCTACATTAATAAGCCTTAGAAATTAATGTTTATCAACATAGTAAAGCACCACCTCCTCAGAGCACATGGCAATTATTCCACTTGTACATGAATAAGGTGTTTCTGAAATTCTTAAAACTGTAGCTGCTCTTCCATTAAGCAGATTCTTCTAAAGCCTATTCACACTGTTAATTTGCTTGGCCATGCTTTTGTAAAAATGCTCAGATGAACTTTCATCCTGTCAAAAATATAAGACCTCTGACTCAAAATCCTAAGGAATAGGGTTAGGGTTATGTTTAGAGCAATCCAGGTATGAAATTTTATTCTACATTTTATAAAATTTAATTCAGAATTTAGAAGATATCTGTTATAATGTTCTGAACATAAAGCCCCACATGAGAAATGGTATTTTAGAATTTTAACATGTGGAGTGGGGGAAATCTCCCCAGAAGAACTGAAATGTTTCCTCTTTTCAGTAATATGGGTCATTTCTCTCTTGCTCTGAAGGCCAGAAACCTCGAGTCAAATCTGAAGTACAATCACAAAAATATATGCTAACCTAATGGTTACAGTATTGGCAGCTTCCATTTTTCTATTAGCTTTCTATATGTATCTCTTTTTTGTTTGTAAGGGGAGAAGGAAACATAAATATATTTGATAAATTAAAATACAAATAATGGTATGCATACCACCCAAATCATGCAGTTTCAAAATGTGTATAAAAATTGTTTACCACTTTTGAAATAAATAATTAATATACAAACTCATTTGTCAAGCCATGTCAAGTGAACATAAACACCTCATTTTATTTATATGTCAGGTTATTTTAGCAAAAGTCTGAAGATTTTTAAGTGAGCCTTATTTAGTCTTAATTTCACTGTTAATGTTTTGCCATTATCTTAGACTTAAGAAAATATCCAGTCTTTATACTAGCAGTGTAGAAAGCCAGCATTATCATTATAAATCACTAGACCAGCTAATTATATATAGAAAAATAGCTTAAATAGGAAAAAGAATAATCCCATTAACAAAAAACTGAATGTTTTACACCAAAGTGAATGAGCTCACCAATGTACCTTTCTGAAATAATTGGAATAACTAGACACAGCTCATATTTCTTAAATTAAAAGGTCCATTGATTAGGTTTAATAAGGGATTTTTTTTAAGGAATAAATAATAAATGTGATAGTGAACTGAATAGTGTCTGTATCACTATAAGAAATTTTTATTTTTGTTGTGCCTTTCCCTTATTCTTCTGAATTACAATATAATAATAATGCAGGTAATAATAAATTCAAATAGACAGCTATTCTAATAATATTACACCTGCTTCTTAGGAAAAATATTAAGTAAGTTTGTAATTTTTGCTAGTAAAATAGTGAAAAGAAAATAGATTGGCAGAAATTAAATAAGTAACTTACATGTTTAGTTTAGTTTAGTTTTTTCTCGCCTTCAAACTATGATTTCTGGAAAGGAGATGAAAGAAAGAGAGGAGGAAGTAATCTGAGGAGATACAGACTCTTTTTCTTTCCTGTCAATTCCACTCCGCTGTAACAAACATTTAAAGACTTGGCTTTTTCCTTGGGGTACATATTTAGGAATGCAGTCTTCTCCTTTATTGTTTGTCAAAGCCAACCCATAAGCTCCTCCATTTACACACTGTTCCTTTAAGAATGCTGAAGACAAGCCCTCTAAGAGATCAAGAGGACCCTGACCAGGCATTCTGTCTAGCTTCATCTGTATTTTAGGCTTTCCAGCCGTCTTACTCTGGCCACTAACTCTGGCCTACTGAGTCATAATGAGTCTACCATTTTCTTGCCTGGGTTTCTGCTTCCTAGTTCTAGCCTGCCTCCTGGCAAATGAGAGCAGCTGCTCACCCCATACTTCTCACTAAGTATCAATAGCAATAATGGCTACTATCTGTGGAGCATAAGTGGTTTATGTGGACATTCATTCAACAAAATTTATTGTTTACTATGTGCTAAGCTGTATTATCTGGTAAGCACTGAAAAACCAATGCTGATTCAATCCAGACAACCATCGCTGTTTCAATGAGCCTACCAAGAGTCTGACATGAATCACATAAAAAGAGTAAGGAATATACGAATACAAACAGGTAGAGATGCTCTGAAATGGTCTGTCAAAGGATCTTACCTAATTAGAGAATTAAAAAAGGCTTACCTGAGAAAGTGATGCCCAAACTAAGATATGCAAGATTAAGAGAATTAATTAGGTACAGAGGGCAGAAGACATTCCAGACAGAGCAAACGGCACATGCAGGGAGTTTATAACAACATAGAGTTGTTATAAGGGAAGTGGTAGTGGCAAAATGGCATGGACCATTTGAAAAATTAAAGAAGGTGGACAAGGCAGGAGTGAAAAAAACCCAAAACTATAAAGGGAGGTAAGTGCCAAATAAGGCAAAATCTGGTAGGTTATGTTTTGAATTTAAGTGTTTATTATTAGACCAGTTAAAGCTATAGAAAATTTTTAAGTGAAGATTATACAATTATATTTGGACTCTGAAATGATAAGCCTCCCAAGCTTAGGGCTGCATGTGAGAGCTGTATTGGCAGTAGACAGAATGGGTGCAGCGAGACCAGTTAGAAGGATATTGCAATAGTCCAGGCAGGCAATGATATCTTAACCTAATAATAGCTCACTTAACAAAACTCATGTGCCAGACATATTGAATCTCATTTAATCCTTACAACAATTTTATGTATTAGAGACTGTAACGATCTTTGCAGATATGGAAAGTGAGATTTAAAGCTGTTGAGTGATTTGACAAGGTCAAAAAGATAATATGCAATAGGAGTGGGATTCAATCCCAGTCAGTGAGCAATCCAGCAATAAACTCATGCTCATATCTGATGTTCTGTATGACTGCCTGGAAAATGGTAGCAGTAGAGTTGAAAAGAAGTGCACAGATTCAAGAGATGTCTGGAAGTTGAAACCACAGGACACAATGATGGATTAGTTATGGAGAGTAGAGAAGTGATATTGGTTAAAGTGAAAAGGAGATATCAAGAGCTAAGTGTCTTACTTACGCAAGTGGATGGATGATAGTGCTATTCACTGAAATAAGGAGAACTGAAAGTGGACCAGATTTGTGGGGGAGATGGGGATGTCAAAGCTAAATAAAGCTGGACATGAAAGTGATCTGACATATTTGAATCAGTAATAACTATTGCAATAGGGGAAAGAGTCCAGCATGAACTGAACTCAACTTTGATTTGTAAAGAGGTAACTGGGAGTTTTAAAAGGAGAATGAGGGAAGAAGGAGGGGATGAGTGAGGGCACAATAGAGTTAAGGAAGTGAATAAGTGCAAAAGTGGGAAGGGAGTGTGTGAAATAATAAATATATAGATATTATATATATAATATATATATTTATAATATATATATATTTATATATATAAATTAATATATATTTATAGTATATATATCTTGATCTCTGACACAAGGCTCCTGTAACCCTTGTAATTCAAAAGCATCTTTTGTTGTAATGAGGTGACTCCAGGTTGGCTCCTGAATGTGGGCTGGTCACCAGAAAGACCAAGCCATAAGCTTGGAATTATCAGACCTCCCCCCCATTGTCTAGAAAGGGGAGAGGGGCTGAAAATAGAGTTAATAACTAATCATGTCTAAATGAGGAAGTCTCCATAAAACCCCAATAACATCAGGATAGAGAGCTTCCAGGTTGCTGAACACATCCATGTACCAAGAGGGTGACACCCCCAACTCTGTGGGACAGAAGCTCCTGTGTTTGGGACCCTCACAAACCTCACTCTATGTACCTCTTCATCCGGCTGTTCATCTGTATCCTTTATCATAATCTTTAATAAACTGGGAAGTGTAAGTAAGTGTTTTCCTGAGTTCTGTGAACAGCTCTAGCAAATAATCAAATCTGATGCAGAGGAGATCATGGAAAGCTCGGATTTGTAGCCAAGTCAGACAGAAGTTCTAGGTAACCTGGGGACCTACTACTTGCAATTGGCATCTGAAGTAGGGGGCAGTCTCATGGGACTGAGCCCTTAACTGTGGGATATGACACTATCTTCAGGTAGATAGTGTCAGAATTAAGTTAAATTATAAGACACACAGCTGGTGTCGCAGAGAATTTCTTGGTGTGGGAAAAACTCACACACATTTGGTCACCTGAAGTGTAAGAAGTGTTGTGAGTGTGGTAGTAGTGTGAGAGATAAGGAGAAACACAGGAGGAAGACTGAAGTTTTTTCACAAAACAGGGAATTGGTGCATTGAAAAGTCATCTGGGTTTGTTAGCTGACACTTATCAAAGTTAGACCCCTACCCTCCCACAGATTCTGGGAAAAGGAGTCCTGTCTTCAGGTGTGGACTAGCACAAACAGTAAATTCTTTTGGCAACCTTGAGTTTTCTTATGAAGGCACTTTAATGGGGGATGGGATCATCCTAGGGATAAGGGCTTGAGCTGTTAGAAACCATCCTGGTGTTTTGTTCGAGTCTTTGTAGACCAAGGCTAAAACCAGGTCAAGAAGAGGGCTCAAGAGAAGCCTGGTTAAAGACTGGTTAAGGAGACCATCTTTATCCGAGGTGTTAGGAGGACTATGAGTTCAATATTGAACATGTTGAATTTGAGGAATTTTTGAGACAGTCAAATAGAAATGTCAAGTAGGCAGCTCAATATATGGGTCTGAAGACCAGAAGAAAGATCTTGTTTGGAGACATAAATCTGTAATCCATCAGCATATGAAAGATAATGAAAGTCACAGGCATAGATGTACTTATTAGGATGTGTTATTTTTCTCATGGGCTATGAAACTCACTCTGTGGGCTCATTCTTTCCCACTCCTGTGATGAAGACTCAGACATATCCCATAGCTCTTCTGTCAATTATAAATAATAAAAAGTCATAAGCTTTAATAACCAAATCCAGTATAAGGATCAAAACTCCAAACTGTCCAATTCAGACCTGCCAGGGCAGAGAAGGATATGGTTGATTTATTTTCTCTTCCTCTCTCCACCTCCTTCTCTACCCACTGTCTGTTGTTTTTGATTCCTCTTGGTGAGAATCCTGGGAATTAGTGAGGGAAGAACATACAGCTGAAGTAGTTGACACAGTTGGAATGTAACATCAGTACCCACTATGGAGACCCATATGTCTTACTGATTTGTCTACATCTCTACTTAACTGTCTAATAGACATTTCAAACTTAATATGTTTAAGACCAAATTTGATTTCCCCTCACCCATAAAATTTGCTCATCCTACAGCCTTCCCCACATAAGCAAATGGCAACTCTACTCTGTTTGGGCCGAATATCTCAGAGCCCTCCTTTTCTCTCGTAACCCATTTTGAACCATTAGCATATTCTGTCACTATCTTCAAAATACAATCAATTCTCATTATTCCCAGTAGTTATGTTCTATAAAGTCACTGAAAACATCAAATTAGCGAATACTAGATCATTGCTCCTGGGGGAAATACAGGGTTATGTTTCTGTGTGCATTTGGTTACATTTTCATCAACCCATCAATACATAACTTTGTTTTATGTGTGTTTTGGTTTAAACACACTTTTTAATATATATTGTTGATTCATTAACACTGGACTGATGGCCAGCAGCACTATAACTCATGTCTGAACAAACCTTATCTAACATGTGTATTTTCTCCATAAGGAACATGGCAGCCTTCCTGTGCTCAGGAACATTAGACACCACTTCAGCACTACATTTGAGATCATTTTAAACAGTAAAATCACCAGCAAAAAGCAAATAAATGCAAAATATGTGGCACTAGATATACATGAAGAGGACACTTGTTCATAATATAAGAACTGAAAAAAAGAAGACGATCTTTCCATCTTGCTGGAGCTCAGCTGGTAACATACACACGGGGCAACTCAAATTGTTGGCCACTCTGTAAAAATGTATGTATGTGAATGACCACAAAAGAAAGCACTGAGTAGTGAGTTTTAGGTTACAAATAAATTTTAGTGAGAAGGCAAAATTGCAAACACAGAATCTGTGAATAATGAGGATTTATTGTATATCCAGAATCTGAGCAGTTCTTACCACCATCGTCACTACCACCCCTGTCCAAACCACCATCATCTCTTCATCTGCATTAAACTCCTAACCTTCCTCCCAGCATCTACCCTTTCCCCCACCTATCTAATACCCATAAGCCTTTTTAAATTCAAGTCAAGATCATAGCACCCCTCTGCCCAAATTCCAGTGTCTTTCAATGTCTTTCGAAATGAAATTTCAATGTCCTGGCCATTGTTACCCAAGGTGCTGAATGAGCTGGCCTCCTTCAATCCTAGATGTCTCATCACCTATCACTCTCTCCCTTTCCCTACTCCATTCTGGGCAAGGATGCTTCTACCTCAGGGCCTTTGCACTTGATTTTTTTCTGCTTATAAATCTCTCTGTATGACTGACCCCCTCACTTCCTTCAGATATCTGTTCAAGTATCTCCTTTTCAGAAAAAGGGCTTGCATGGCCTTCCATAGCTCCTATACATAATAGCACTCCTATTGCTCTCTAGCCTTTTTACCTGCTATATTTTTATTAAGAGCACTTACTCCTACCTGACATATTACATGTTTTTTATTCTTGTTCTCCTTTTTCTTTTCAATGCTGTATTCCCAGCATCAAGAAAATTTAGTACAATATAAGTGCACAAAAAATATTTATCAAAGGATTGAAGACTTGTTGACTTTCTCATGTGGAATACCTTTATGAGTTCCATGGTGATCTGTCCCCTGGCCTGCAACTGGAGTTCTATTATGCTGCTAATGCTCTACCCCTAGATGCTGAACTTTAGGAAGTCTATTTCTCTGTTGGGCACCTCTTCATCCCTCAGTGTAGTCCTCTTAGATGGAGACTAAGATTGGCTCTCCTACAAATGGGGTTCACATGTGGCCCCCAGAAAACACACACCTTAATCCTGCCATTAGAGTGATTTAAATAAGCCAAACTCTTTCTAGGCCTCCACATTAGCAGTTTACTTTGCCTGAAAATCTCCCAGCCTTACCCAGTACCCCAGCTCATCTCTCACGTCTCATTTTAAATATCACCTCTCTCAGTGGACTTTCCCAAACTCATTAGCCCAGGTTAGGGTCCCCTAGTGCAGTATTTCTCAAATTTTAATGTAAATGAATCACCTGGAGTGTTTGTTAAAAGAGTTTCCTGAGCCCCATCTCCAAAGATTGATTCAACAGATATGGTAGAGCTGGTGAATTTTCATTTCAAACAAGGTCACAGATGAGTTCAATAATGCTTGTCCAAGGACCACACCTTGAGAATCACTGCCCTAGATTATAGACCCTATCATAGTATTAACTGAATTTTATTGTAATTAAATACTTAAAACACATGCTTTTTCTAGCAAGAGAGTAAATCCTGTTAAGTGTCTATATTCAACAACAAATATATTAAAAAAAAATAAATACCCACTTTGGAGTTGAGGAGTATGGGGCTCAGTAATTAAATAATTAATTTTTAAGTAATTAAAAAATTAAGTAATTTTCACAAGTTTACAAAACCCTAAGGTAGGGAGCAGGATTGAAGGGAAAGAGATGTGAGAATGAAAGAAACTACTCTAATTCTAAAACCCTGAAAGACAGTGAACATGCAGCCACTCTAGGACAAAATATATTGTCATTTGGGGGCCCTGGCTTTAACCTGTAGTTGAGAAATCTACGAACTAGTGGATTAGAACTACATGTGACAAAGAGGTTGAATTCTATCATCTCCTCCTCCTATCTTCACTTCCTTCTCAGACCCTTTATCCCCATCACGCACATGCACCTGCTTCTATGTCAATACTTACTGATGTCTTCAGTACACTCAAGCTGGAATGGCTGACTAAAGAATCGCTTAAGGGCAGCCAGGACATTTGAAATACCCTGCAAGCCACTATGAACCTCCTTCTAGAGAAGAAGATTGTGAGGACCCTTGATACATAATTTTGTCAGATTCCCCAGGGAAAAAAATTAAATCAAGTAAATCGCTTAATAAACTAATGAATCCCTATTTCCATTTTCCAGAAGTTCTAATTTGAAGATTGGTGCAAAGGTTTATCAGTTGCATTCTCCACACCAAGTTCATACAAGTTCTTTGCATTTCAATGAATAAAGTCACACAACAGATTTTTGTAAATAGAGGAAGAGATTAAAAAATATTCAATTTAAGCTATGTATATCCATACTGTGTGCCTATGCTGAGGAAATGCTCAACCCTCACCTCCCAAATATCTATAAAGCATAGGATTTTTCACCATCTGGAGGGAGAATTGTGGATGATTATTTTTAGCCTCTTTTTCTCTGGCTCCTAACTTACTTCTCTCCAGAGATTGATGAGTTTGGGAGAAAGACGTGAGTATATGTGGCTCTTCTGTGCCTTCCTTTCAAAGTGGCCTGTCCTCACTCTGTTTATCCATGCAGTATGTTTCCCAGAACACATTCAGAACCTGCAAGTAGAAGACCTACAGTTTGGAAGGGGGGAAGTAAGGTCAATTTAGAGGAATCAATAGTAAAGCTGTTATTTTGATCTCTTAAGTGATCCTTGCTCTACCTCTCAACTGGCTCTGAAATTCAGGAGATGAGGGATAAAGGGGCATTATTTATTGTCCCAACAAAACTCCTGTTGCATACAATCGGTCCTCTCAATTTTCCATTCCTTTGCCATTGTCAGCTTGACACAATCCAACTCACCTGTCACAGCTCACCTTTATTTCATTTCTGTTGAAACCTTCTCTGATCACTCCCAAACAGAATGAATCACTCTCCTCTGTGTATAGTCTGCCTTGAATGTTGGTTAATTATGACTTGAACAGTCTTCCTTATGAGATTATAAACTGCGTGTAAAAGAGTGTTTTACTCATCTTTCTGTGTACTGAACTCCATGCTTCCTTCCAACCACAGTATTCAATACAATATCTTTTTTACATCCTTTCATCAAATTTTTACTGACAACTGGCTATGTGTCAGGTTGCTTGTGAGGTGCTGGGACACGGGCCCAAACAAGGCAGGTGCAGTCCCTGCCACCACTTTGTTAAATAAGTGTCTTTGCCATAGTGAGACCTCAATAAAGTTTAACTGATTAGAGGCTACAACTGAAGAACTGCTTCCCCTCCCCCATTGACCAGTAAAATTCTGAGTATAGATCTCAGGGAAAAAAAAATAAGATGAGATTTGAGATCAATATTTTTTACCACATCTCTCAGGATATAATACACTACACCTTACATTTTTATAATTCTAATATTCCTATTAGTAATAATATCTAGTACTTATTGAGCACTTAACTATGTGTTAACCACTTTACATGAATTACTATACTTATTCTTCATAACTATCTTATGAGGAAACTGATACACAGGTAAAACACAATCATGCAAAAGCAGATTTGAGGTTAATTCTAAAACCAGTATTAGATATTACTTAAGATTACATCATCTTCCACGTATATGGCTTCCATGTATATATAGCTCACCAATACAGAAAAAAGGCAAATTTTTAAGCATTTGTTTACCTTTAAGAATATTGGACCGATTGATTATTTATTTCAGTCCTTCTAACGTTACTCTTCAAAGACAGTCAGTGTTTATTTCTAGAGAATAATTCCCCGTATTAGTCAGAGTTTGATCAGGAAAATAAAAGCCATTCCAGGTATTTGGTGTAGGAAGAGGTTTAATACAAGGAATTAATGCAGAACTATTGGAAAGTTACAGGAGTAAATGTCAGGAAGAATATTTTCAGGAAATTTAAAATAGCAGAGGTCAAGAGTCTACCAATTCCGCGATGAAGAGCGGTCCCCGCACCACGATGAAGAGTGGCCCCCACTTGCCGCATCTAGAGAAAGCCCTCGCACGAACCGAAGACCCAGCACAGCCAAAAATAAATAAATAAATAAAAATAAAAAAAATAAAAGTAGCTATAAACAATCTTATGACATCATGTTGGTAGATAAATCTTTAAAAAAAAAAAAAAAAAAAAAGAGTCTACCAATGATCTCAGCTGCCAACAATATCAAAGTGAGAGATTCTCAGGAGGATGCCCAAAAGTCAGTTGCCTGAAATTTGATGCTGCTGACAGGCCTTCCCAGTGCTACAATGAAGAAAAATGGCTGCTCTTCCTCTGTCTTCCAAACCTTTTCCTTGAGCCTCTAATTGGCAGACTCTAGCTGGAAGTCTGCTGGCAAGGAAAAAAGTAGTTTTTAGGCTTTGTCCTGTTACAGTGCAAGCAGAATTTAGAATGTCAAGGATGGAACTGAGAATCAGTAACAATATCAGGTAAATTCTGCTCTTTGGATATTCCATGTCCATTCACAATCTTTGGCCCATTGTTAACCTTCCAAAAGATAATAATATCAAAGATGCATTACCAAATAACATAAATACAACTATTTCTCTTTTTTTTACAACTATTTCTTATACTAACAAAGCCACACTGAACCTTTCTCCCCCCCCAAAAAAAGACAAAAAGTCCCATAAATTATTGTATCAATGTCTGAATAATGTTCATTTATTTTCTAGCTCAGGAACAATCTTTCTTTGATAGATGGCTTGTAATGTAAACAATGAAGAATAATGTTAATCACAACCAATACATACTCTGTGAAATAGTGGAGAAAAGGGAGAGAAAAAACAGTATATTCAAGTATTGGGTTGGCCAAAAAGTGCCTTTGGTTTTTAAGTAAAAATAAAAGACACATTTTTCATTTTCACCACGAACTTTATTGAACAACGTATTCACCCTTTTGTTCCACTACCTTCTGCCATTTTTCAGGCAACTTCATAATTCCATCTTCCCAAAACTTTTTATCTTTTTGAGCAAAGAACAGTTCCAGGTGCCTTTTACAGTTTTCCAGGGAATTGAAATTTTTTTCATTAAGAGAATTTTGTAAAGACCTAAGTAAATGGAAATATGAAGGTACAATGTCTGGTGAATATGGTGCATGAATCAGAATTTCCCAGCTAAACTGTAACAGTTTTTGCCTCATCATCAAAGAAACATGCCGTCTTGTGTTATCCTGATGGAAGATTATGCGTTTTCTGTTGACTAATTCTGGATGCTTTTCATCAAGTGCTGCTTTCAGCCGGTCTAATTGGGAGCAGTACTTGTTGGAATTAATTGTTTGCTTTTCCAGAAGGAGCTCATAATGAGGACTCCCTTCCTATTCCTCCATATACACAGCATCACCTTCTCTGGATGAAGACCAGCCTTTGGTGTGGTTGGTGGTGGTTCATTTCGCTTGCCCCATGATCTTGTCCGTCCCACATTATTGTACAGTATACACTTTTCATCTCCTGTCACAATTTGTTTTAAAAATGGAACGTTTTCATTATGTTTAAGTAAAGAATTGCATGTGGAAATACGGTCAAGAAGGTTTTTTTCACTTAACCTATGTGGAACCCAAACATCAAAATGATTAACATGACCAAGTTGGTACAAATGATTTTCAACACTTGATTTGGATATTTTGAGTATGCCGGCTATCTCCCACGTGTTATAACTTTGATTGTTCTCAGTTAATGTCTCGATTTGATCGCTGTCAACTTCAACTAGTCTACCCGACTGTGGAACATCGTCCAGCGAGAAATCTCTAGCACGAAACTTCGCAAACCACTTTTGACATGTTCAATCAGTCACAGTACCTTCTCCATACACTGCACAAATTTTTTTTTGCATTTCAGTTGCGTGTTTACCTTTCTTGAAATAATAAAGCATAATGTGCCGAAAATGTTGCTTTTTTTCTTCCATCTTCAATATTAAAATGGCTACACAAAAATTCACCAGTTTTGGTAAGTCTTCTTTAAAATGCACGCTGATATAACAGCTGTCACATACAATCTAACAAAATTGTTTCGAATGAAGTTAAAGACAAATAAGTGCTACTAGAGCCATCTTACGGAAAAAAAAAACAAAAACGAACAAACCTTTTGGCCGAGCCAATATATACATAATAAAACAAGGATAAAAAATACATGCATCGTCATAGACTTGGTAAACTTCCTTCTGCTACATTCCATTTTGCCTTTGCCCTTATGCAGCACTTAAACTGGTCGTTGGAATACAGTTCTCCATTGACCTCTCAAGTTAAGTTTCTGCACATCTTGCAAGCAAAGGCACTGAGAGCATTTGTTCCAGAACTGTCATTTCAAGGATAGTTACATAGCAACTAGTCTTTGAGGGAATAGATAATGTCTCCCTCCAAAGTAAACTTTATTTATTGTCCAGTATAATAAAAGCAATGTCTCCCACTGGGGAAAAGGCATGTTTACTGTCCATTATAAAGGATAGGGGTTTCCTAAGCTCAGAATTCTCCTCCTGTGATGCCTCACTCTATGTATACCCATCACCTGACCATTTTACATTACCATGTGGGAACAGGTTCTTGGGGAGCAGCATAAATGCTGACACTCTATTATTATTGAGGTGAGTAAATGTCCTATTTGCCTGACCCAAGTCTCACATCTCTTGCCAGCATTCATGAAACTGTGACAAGCTAACTTGTTATCTTGCAGTAAAGTCTTAGCTTCTGCATAATTCTTAACATTCATGGTTCTATACCTGGTAACACAAACTTTCATTCTCTAAGGACCTGAACCATCTGTGGTCCTACTTTTTTGGGGGGTTGCAGTAGTTAATCTTCCATTAACTTTTATCACTTGATGTGGAAGTATTAAGAGGAATCCAGAAAAATCAGGTTCCCAACATATTCCTCCCTGTCTTCACTAAGAAGTAACACCCTGAACATATATATACATATTCTTATGCATAACGGAATCAATTTGATGTACAGCAGAAAATAACACAACATTGTAAATCAACTATACTTCAATAAAAAAATTAAAAGAAGTGACACTCTATTTCTCCTTAGTAAACAAGATCAATCACACTGACCTTTTTATTAACACCTTTATTTGTTTCTTGGTTCAACGACATAAGGAGCCCAAAGTGGTCAAGTGATATTATCAACTTCAAATTTAATGGAATCTTTTGAGTCCCCTGTAGTAACATTGTTCCCTTGGTAATTAAGAGCTCTAAACCATTCTATAATGGGAAACAAAGTTTCACAAGTGGTCACTAAGGGTAATAATCAGAGGAGCCACTCCTACTTCTACCACTCTGTTCCAGAACCTGAAAAAAAATCACCATGCATTGGTTGCTGCTCAGAGCATATATAACAACATGTAAGACATCGCCCCAGCTCCATAAGGTGTTTTGACCTAGCCAACACTGTAACTGAAATTTTAATAGATCATTTCACCCTTCTATTAGTCCAGCTATTTCTGGATAATGAAGCATATGAAAACAATAATGAATTCCATAGGCATAAGCTTAAGTCATTACTTCTTTTGCTTATCTCTAGTCAGTAGCAATATTTTGTGGAAAAACAAGGTAGTGAATAAAATGTTAGAAGATGGTGATGGCAAAAGTATTGTGCATAGGAAAGAAAAATCCATATCCAAAGTAAATGTCTACTTTAGGGAAAGCTAGGTAATGTCTAGGGCCACTGGGGAACAGTATCATACTGGAGGCTCAGTTCTGCTCTTGCTGTTGGCAGGCCAATCAATCAACAGTGGTGGCAGTAATATCAGTCTTGGTAAAGGAAAGTCTACACTACTGAGCCCTTGCATAGCTTACATCACTAACATGTCCATCTTTTACACACAACTATTGATTAAGCATTCGGGTAGCTGGAGAGAGAAGCTAAAGGATGTCTATAAACTGGCTCTTCTTGTACATCTGATTATAGACAGTCATCTATGCAGTAGGTCCCTGTGATCATGAGATACCAAAATCCACATTCTGTGGCCATTCTGAATGGTCCATCCTCACATACCTCTTCCTCAGACGTTTTAGTCAGCAGTTCTTCAATTTTATTCCTTCCAAGTCCCTGATCATTTGGCTAAAATTTCAGCTACTAAGAGTGACATAATATAGATCTACACCTCAGTCCATCTCTTCTAGGCAAAGTGAAAACCCAGATGCATGTTTGAATTTCTACCTCTTAGAAGGATTTTTTTTACCCACCATCTTTCAGGGCCATCTCTGAGTGAGGCTCAGAGATGTACCACATTTGGTGTGGTACAAATGTACCACATTTGGTGTATTATTCATAACCATGATGTCATGGATTTGAAGGAAAAGTGTCAATGCCATGAAAGAATCACTTGGGTTTGAGCCACCTGCTCAAGCAACTTAACTTATATCTTAGCTTCTGCTAAAGCTCAATGTCATTCATGATACAATGGAGCTGTATAGGCCTGTTTAATAGCTTGATAGATTAGATAATACTCATTTCATAATTGGCTAGTATTCAGTTGCTCCAAAACCCTGGTGCTCTTCACTACAATTCTCCTGAGTTTTCCAGATGTCCCTATCTGTGACCCTATCTATCATAGTTATTTCAAGTACCATCAGATCTTTTAGATCATAAGGTCCAAGTGGCAGATGCTTGTATGGCCTGCACTTGTTGCAGAGCCTTCTTTTGCTTTGGGTACAAATAAAAGTTGGAAGCCGTACTGGATTAGAGCAGCACATTCCAGTGTACTCCAATGTAGTATATGTTGACCTGGTATCCAAAGATTCTGTCGGTTATGTCACAATCAAAACAGATATGTGAGCACTTAATTCTAAGAATTTTTTGTTTACTTTTGATATGACAGCAACAGTGTATACTTTCATCAGAGCAATCCTCATAAATCTTTGGCTGCAGGAAGCAGTACTTCTCCACCTCTTTGAGAGTACAAAAAAGCCTGAAATCCCACTTTTTCAGTCCTGTAAGAAATTAGAGAATACTGCTAAAATTTCAAGTAGAATACACATAGAATAAAATAGTATAGTTTACTTACTTGAGGTACCCTAATGTTAAGTTGAGTTGTACTGAAGCACCCTACAGCTGAAACATTTGTTTCCTGCCCTTATATTAGAAATGACAAGAATAGAAGCCTTAATGCAGAAAACATTTTGAGATAATCATAACTTGATTATAAGTACTTAAGTTTTCATATGCATGCAAGTTTCATTGGAGATTCCAGTGAAAACTTCAATGCTTGAAATCTATTGTTCTGGATCTGATATGATTCTGGCATAACTAGTTCAAGACTGCAACATTAATGACCTAATTAAATAGCACCATGGCTCTATAATTTCTTCCATTGTGCAAATTCATTGGAATTCTCCTATATAATGTCTTAGCTTGGAAATCCAAAGTTAATGTCTTTCCTCAAGAAAGATGAAGACTGTCAATACTCCATGGTGTTAGGTTGTTAAATAAGTCGTTGAATTTATCCCTTAGCACTTGCTTTTGACCCAAATAAGAGAGTAGTTCATCTTTGTTTATCACTATCTAAAATCTCAAAAGACAAATCATCCTATAATTCCACCAGTGATATGGAATGAGACATTGATGATGTCTGAGTAGTTTGTAGGAAAATGTCAACATTTAAAAGATTTCTGAGAAGTGACCCTGAAATATGGCATCCTCCTTTGTATATCAGAGAAATAAGGTCTTTTTTTTTTGAGGATATCTGCAGGCAATGGTTATTTTCATCCCAAACTATTACCTCCTGATTACATAGTTAATGAATACTGATCAGCTTAGTAAGCAGAGAAAGAATTCCTTAAATTAAATCACTCTGACTAGCTGAATTATATTTTGGGTGGAACATCAATCACAATTTGACCTTCTCCAACAGTGCTGTTTATAGACTATAGCCACCTTTCAAATATGCATATAAAATAACTCATTCTTAAATTGTCTCATATCAGCGAAGTATGAGCAATGTGTTTCTGCAGAGAGGGTAAATTTTTAAAGAATTCATGACGGATTATTGAGTTATAGTATCTATCTTTACAAATGAGAAAGATAACTCACAAATGGCTTGCCCATGAAGATAAATGCTATAATAG
Source organism: Balaenoptera musculus (assembly GCF_009873245.2). Lineage (NCBI taxonomy): Eukaryota > Metazoa > Chordata > Mammalia > Artiodactyla > Balaenopteridae > Balaenoptera > Balaenoptera musculus. The sequence goes on along the minus strand of NC_045801.1, from coordinate 47,963,306 downwards.
TGTATTTCATATAGACTATTAAACTTAATATTCTATTGCATTCTTCATTCTTTAAAATTCATTTCTATTGAAAATTTTTCCATTTATCCAACAAGACATTAAGACAAACAATAATCATTATACATAAGAGGAAAACATGCTAATTATGCAAATCTAAGATGAGAAGAAAATTCTCTGAAGCCACTCCTAATGCTTTGCTTTCCTATGAATGAAACTGTCATGACTTAATAATCAAAGAGGTCAGTCATTTAGAGCTGATGTCCCTGCTCCTGCAAAATGGAAAATAATGAAATTATGCTTTAAAAACCTGTTTTGCTTATGAATTTCCATAGGTTTACTTCAAATAGATTGAATGTTCTAAAATATAAAGTTTCTTTTTCCGCAATTGCATTGATAAAAATGTAAGGAGGAAGAAATTCCTGAATAGATTCCTCAAACAACACTGTGTAACATAAGGATTTTGAAATTAGAATGATTTGTAATGTGTTTTAAAGTAGTTACTACTAAATAAACCTGAACTCAAAAGAAGGAATTTCCCAAACAGTGCACTCAGTTCAAATTTCAATAAGGGTCTTATATTCATCGTTATCCACTTTTGGTGTGTGAATCCAATGTCTAGAAGAAAAAGACTTCCTCATTTCCTCATTAATGTCTAAGTTTTCAAATATGAAACCATATATCTTGGAACAACATCCTATGACTGTATTTAATTATTATGACCAAAGACCACCATAGCTTAAGAAAATCTTATCAAAAATCCTTAAGACTTTGTTTTTAGTCACTCAATCCTCTTGGAGAGTACCTAAAAAGAGCCTCGTAATATTTAAACACATCCTCTATGCCACCAAATATAACATTCTAGCAAGGTTCTAAATGTGGCAAAAACCGAAATATGTCTTCAAATTTATGTTTAGCAGAAATCATGTTATGGTAGAAAGCCAATTTAAGCATTACCTAAAGGTAACAGCAAGTGAGATATGCTCCTCTTAAACACAAGAAATAGTCAAACTTTGTTGAATAGTAAGATTTCTGGATTAAATTGTCCCAATTTTAATTCTTAAATGTTTTTTAAATCTTTTTAAAATGTATTGCTAAACTTAATTTTCTCACCTCAGTAAGTTTATTTTCATAACATAATAGATAATTAAGGTCCCTGAAACCTCTAAAGAACATGATTACATATATCAGTTCTTGCTGAAAATAATTGTAGATGCAGATGTGGACAGAGTTAAAGACTGAATCAACTGTATACTCCAAGACAAATTCTGGATGTCTTTTGAAAATAATTTCACTGATCTGAATTTATTTTTTTCTTCTACTTGCCTACTTCCAAAAATACAATAGTTCTGTCCAAACAAATGCATTAGATCGAGGAGTTGGTGAAGGGGTCCTAATCCTGATTGAACAATTACTCTATTATAACCACAATACCTATATTATTACAGTATTTCACTTAACCTTCACAAGAACACTTGGTGATAGGAATCATCATTCCAGCTTTACAAAAAATGGAAAGGGAGGTTTGGAAAGTTTAGTTAACTAAACACAGTCAATAAATGAAAGAAGCAGTTTTATCCAAACATCATGTTGATTCATAATCTAGAGAGCTAGATCCTAATTATTGGAAAGTTATCAGCATTATGAAGATATTATTTGCAACTGAACTGAATTATTTACATGTTATTTCAATAATTTCATTCATTTTTAACATTATTTATTAAGTGACCCCTAACTTTGTATCAGGTTTTGTGCTAGGTACAATAAAAGCAACAGTGGGAAAGACATAATCTTTACTCAAATGAAACTCATAATTTAGATTGACAGAAAAAGAAAAGTAGAAAGACAAATAACCACAAACTATAATAACTGCTGGGAAGCAAACAAACAAAAAGGTAAAATAGAGAATAACAATGGGAGACCTACATTTTATAGGGTGGTCAGGAATTGTCTACGAGGTCAGGGTCCAAACAATGCTGAGACATGAGCAACACAGGATGATGGGAAAAGTGAGGGACAGAGTTGAGACTCAATAGGGCAAAAAAGCAGATGAGCAACCAACTTGAAAGCCAAATCAGTGAGAAGGGAAATCTAGATGGGGCCTTTACACTTGAAATCAGAAAAATCCAGAAAAATCTGTCTTAAGGGAAAATAAAAGGGATTGAGATCTAAAACCCCAAGAAGAGACATGACAGAGACTAAGCAGGGTCATTGACATGAGCTGTTGTCAAAGTATAACGTTAGTCTTAAAGAGAAACATGTTCAAGTGTGGCAATCATGCAAAACCTACAGAAGCTGATCAAAGGTGGGGTAGGATGGGATGTATTGTGCAATAGGCATAAGATTCTAAGACTGGTTGTCAATGAAATAGCCTTGAAAGAGGTAGGGCATGTCAGAACTCTATAATTAAGGCCAAGTTGTTGTGTCTCTGATTGAGAATAAAAACTTTTTTAGGATGGAGCTGAGGCCATTGATGTGACCAGGCTCCACCCTGAGAGTTTGCTTTGATTAGTCTCGAGTGGGGCCCCAGCAGTGGTATTTTTAATTAAGCCTTTAAATTTGGGATAACAGAAGGTTTACATACAGTGTTAAGAAATAGGGTCCTGTGTACATTTTACCCAGTTTCCCTCAATGATAATACCTTTCAAAACTAAAGCACAATATCACAACCAGGATGTTGGCCGTGATACAGTACATTTCCATAACCTCATGATACACAGATTTTCCACCATGTCACCCTTTTATAGTCACACCTACTTCTATTTCACCCCCACCCCGTACTTGATCCCAGGCAACAACTAATCACAATTTTGATATTTTTTGCATTTCAAAATGTTATATAAAAACAATCATAAATATGTCACTGGGGTTTGGCTTTGTTCACTCAGCATAATTCTTCAATTATTCTTCTAAATTGTTGAATGTATCAGTAATTTGTTCCTTTTTATTGCCAAGTAGTATTCTAATGGTACAGATGTACCACAGTTTATTTAATCATTCATTCATTACAGGACATCTGGGTTGTTTTCTGATTTGAGATATTATGAATAGAGGCTATAAACGTTTTTGTATGAACTTAGGATATATGCATAGGAATCAATTGCTGGATCATATGGTAGATAGATGTTTTGTTTTTCAAGAAACTGCCACACTATTTTCCACAGTGACTATACCATTTTACATTTCCACTAGCAGTGTATGAGTGATCAGTATCTCCTCAGTCTCTCTAGTATTTGGGGAGTAGAGAGCCAATACCCACTAACACTTACCAGTATGCCACAGGTACATTTCAGATGAAGGTTCATTAACCATAATAAATCTATTTTATTTATTATCATTGAAATCTGGATGTGCAGTCATGTAAATTATACTGTTTTAGAATAATCTAATAACACTAGAATAATAAATAAGCCAAATGTGTTTTTTAATTTACTATCATCAATCTTTCTTTAATTATCCTGCCATTTTGTAAATATGAATAGTTAGAAGAAATGTTAAACCTGTAATTTGTTCCACCTTCAGAATTCTTATGGGGCCTAAAGCAACAGAAAAACCTCTTAAGCATATGATATATATCAGAGTGTCATGTCTGAAATTTGGCACAAAAATGTTGAGGTCGTGAAAAGTAGAGACTAGAAAAAAAGATTGTGATTTAAAAGCTGCAAAATTTCTATCTATAAGGTAAAATATTTTTCTTTTTCTTTGAGAAACACTTTCTTCATCCTGAGAAAAACAACCTAATAGGCTCCTAAATTATTCAAAGTAAAAAGCAAGTATCTGCCCATTTTTCCTGGGGAGAAATTAAAACAAACAATAATCTGAAAGCAGATGTTTCACACAGGGACCTAAGTGTTCTGTTTGGTAAAATAAATTGTATTGAATGGAAGTTCTAAAACCTGAACCTGCAGCTTTTATTGATTTTAGTAGAGAGAGTGAGAATGTTTCTGCAGGGATTTGGGTGAAGAAAAGAAATTCCTTTCTCTCTGGACCTTGGACCAGTGAGTATTCCTAGGATGAGAGTTAGGGTGGGGGATGCGGAGTGGGGGATTTCTGAATTGGTGAATGAGCTCTGAGGATAGTGACAGACTGGGAATTTGTTTATGAAATGTCTTACCATGTAAGTGAACCTAAGCCTATCAATAAAGTTTCAAAAGTTAGCTTCTTATAGCAGAACTAAGGAAAGGTCCTCTTTCAAGACTGTGAATGTGGTAAAGAGGAGGGGAAATCACCTCTTCCTGCTTGATAGCAGTCATAAGCCAGGAGACATCACTTGTGATGGGACAGAGCAGCCTGATGAAAAAGCCAAATAGATCATGAAGGAATCTGCCTTTCAACATGTAGAATGCAGAGTATGGGGAATCTCTCAGAAATAACTAAGGGACACAATAAGGAGGGTGAACCTCCTGGGGTCCAGGACTCCTGCGGGTCCACCCTGAAGTAGAACCAGGTTATCTGTAAGCTCCTGGGTGATTCCAGTGCAGACAGCATCAGGTCCCAATTTTACTGAAGGTGAAAAAGCAGTTGTTATCATGCTCCAGGGTGCTTAAGAATTTTCTGAGTGCTTGCTAAAAAACAAGTCCCACGGTTCCAGTCCAGATAGCCTGATTTATGTTTCCCATTTTAATAAGCTCTTAGATAATGCCGATGCAGGTGGTTCAAGACAACACTTCAAGAAACATTGCCTAAAAGGTTAAAGCACTTTTATGAAGTATTAGCGTGAGACCTTTAAAAAAATCAAGTCATTTCTTATATAAAATATGAGGATGCATTTTAGCTCTTTAATTTACATATATGGCTAAGCACTATTAGAGCAGTGAGGACCCAGAACCTCATTTTGGAATAATTATGTTCAATGTGAGCACAAGAAGCAATTATCTTATAAATTCTCCTTTAATATCAATAAAATATGTTGTTGTTTTGTATTTTTTAAATCAACAACAATTTTATTTTTTTCATCAAAAAACTTGTGTTGAATGTCTACTGTGTGTAAGAAATAAAGCATTTTACAGAACACAAAGTTAATTTACATGAACAAATTTGTTTCAGGTACTTGAAAATCAATGGGTTTTTAGAATGAGTGAACTAAACATGTCTAATGGTTATTCTTATGCATGAAAACTGTCAGTGCATGGGATTTAGAAATAAATATTTTTTAAAGTAATGATTATACACAAAATTCCTTCTCTTATCTGCTGCAATTGGATTTTAAGTCCTTCATTTATTCATTTCTGTAAATATTTCCTATGTGTTATTTTATTAGCCTCCTTAATTACTTTCAGATTTTATAATTCATAGATGTTTATATTGGATTTTTATTCAATGGCATTCCACAATGCTCAAAAATTATAGAGTTCATTTTGATTTTGATTAACCTAGCTAAGTCAAATTATTTTTAAGGGGGGAAGAAATCATACTTATTAGATGGGGATTTTGATTCTCTGCTAGAATATATGAATGTTTTGAGCAATAAGAGCTAGTTTTTAAAAATTCACTTCCAAATTGTAAATAAAATACGGGTATTTTGGATAGATTTGAGTCCAGAAGTACAATTATTTCAAGGAAGAATTAGCTTTTCATCTTAGAGTTCACAAATGCAATCAATGTTACAAAAACATTTCTGAAATATGCTTCTCTGTTTTGACTTCAACTAAGATATTCATGAGATTTTATAGGATTTGGTTAGTTCTCAGATGTGAATTATAGACCAACATTTAAATGAAACATTTAACTAAACTTTGTAAATAAGTGGTTCACAAAGTTGGTTAATATATTCTCTAATAGTTTATTTCTTTTCACTTTAATTAATTGCATTATAAGTTGCAAAATTCTGTCACTAGCTTGATAGTAACTGCTGATCAGATAGATCATGAGAGTCTTGCTGAACTGCGAGGGAAAAGGGGACAGATTAAAGCTACAATTTGGTACCTGACCAGTCATGGTGGAGCTAAATGAAAACAAGAGGTAAGTCATTCAGCCAAACGGTTGTTGAGAGAAAAGGTATGTTCAGATTCTAATGAAAGAGCGTAGCTAGCGAAAACCAGGGTTTAAGACATGAAATAACCTGTTTGCAAATAAGTCGTGTTGATACCAACCTCCAGGGTGCTTTTCTAAGAACCATTAATCTTTCCAAATACCTTCACCTTCAAACTGTTATGTTACTAAAAGTGTTATCAGAAATTCTTAGTCTTTCCTTTTGGAGTTCTCTGAATTTCGTGCTTGGTTTGGGTTCAACAAACTCAATGGAATATAAGCAAAGTGTGTACATGTTAGTATTTATAAAAAACAATTTTGTTATTTTATCTATCTTATTGTATTAAAAGGCTGACAGAAATATGCTATATTTAATGCCTGAGGGACCGTGGTTTCTAAAAGTTTAAACAAAACCCACCAGTTTTACAAAATTCTAGTTATGAGCCAGAGATTAATTGTGTAAGAATGTTGTGTTCTATGTTTCATGGCTTTTCTCCTGAATGTTGTTGCTGGACTTTGGTTGTACTCAGGCAGTAAAAACTGCTATGATGAGTCAAAATATAAAAATAAAATCATATGGTATATATACCCACAAGGTGTGGGTATATAAAACACACACTATACATGAAAATATAGACTGCCTTAGTGGGGAAAAATTTATGTTCAAAAAATTTAGAACATTTTTTCCAGAGTATTCAACGTCAATTGTGATTTAAGCCAGTATGACAAGAATCTCTGTATTTCTATACTATTTTATTAAAAGCACTGTACACCCATTCTCAAAGGATAAATTACAGAATAAATAATTAAAGCACAAATTATTGTATGGTTAATATTTCTTTAGATTGTAGATCAGTCATACAGGTCCCATCTTTGCTTCTATCTGAACAATGGCATCATCAGCCAAAACTTCTCCATGCTTTTAACTTATCTCTTTTTTAAACCTTCCATAACATTTTCTCCCCATTTATTCTACTCATGTCCTAACTCTGCATATCACTGCCTTCACCTAGAGGCAGACACTACAAGGGATTACTCACAACCTATTCCCCCTTTCTTCTCTAAGTTTGATTTTATATGGGATGCACATGTGCTAGGTTTAAAATGCCCACCTCCCAGTCGCCTATGTGGCTAGAGGTGAATGTATGACTCAGTTCTGGCCAATGAGGTATATGCTGAAGTCAACTGACTGGGTCTTACAAAACCTGTTCTTTGGATCAAAGTTCTGGAAGCAGATTTTTGCCTTTCATTCTCCCCTTTATCTTCTTACCTGGAACTTGGATGCAGTACCTAGAGGTAGAATGGCCATCTTTTGAACATAAAGACCAAACTGACATGCCAAGAATAGCAGAGCAAAGAGCAAATGGAGCCTGGAAGGCTAATGACTTTCTTAAATAGCTACAATGGTTCTGGACTGCCTACCTCTGGAATTTTTGCCGCATCAGAAAGATAAAACTTCTATTTGCTTAAATCACTGTAAATAGGTTTCTTTTATGTGGAATTAAATGTAATACTAATCAATACAGACAGAAAATAAGTGACATCTCTCCTTATATTAACCTGTGTATAAATACTTACACTAAAATTCTTTGTTTTTTATCATACATTGATAAATATATTTTAAAAATAAAGAAGAAATAAATAAATAATCGCGAAAAGATTTTAAGTATACACAAATTGTTCAGGGATTCTGTTTTGTTTTGTTGATTTTATTGATTGTTAGGTTTTTTTGTCCTTGGTCAACAGCTTTTTAATATTACATGCAATATCCTGGTGGTGGTGTGGTTTTTTGGGCTGCACCACGCAACTTATGGGATCTTAGTTCCCAGATCAGGGATAAAATTCGGGCCCCCTGCAGTGGAAGCATGGAATCCTAATCACTGGACCCCCAGGGAATTCCATATGTTTTTGTGTTTTAATGGTTGCTAATTCTTTGACAATTTTCCCTCAGAAGTAGGGTCTATGTCCCTTTCTCTTTGAATCTGAGTAGCCTTGTGACCAAAAGAATTCAGCAAAAAAGACTCTGTGTGATTTCCAAAACTAGGTCAGCAAGGGCAATACAGCCTCAACCTCATTTGCCTGGACATTTGCACTTGGAGCCCTGAGCTAAGCTGTAAGAAATCCAGCTGATCTAAAGACACCATTCTGCAAGGCTGCCCCATGGAGAAGTGTTCCTGTAGAAAGCCCTAGTCTTCAAATTCTTCCAGCCCCTGAGCCAAACACAGGAGTAAGCAAGACTTCAGCCCCCCCAATTGAGTCTCTCCTGGCATTTGAGTCTTTTCAGCAGAGGCCAGCTGTCCTCATATAGACCTGTCCAAATTCCTGACCTAAAGAATTTGTTAGCAAAGTAAAACAGTTGCTTTACATTATTAAATTTGGGGGGAATTTGTGTTTCAGAATTAGTAGCCACAACACTGGAGAAAGCCATTCCTCACACATTTAGGAATATGTGAAAAGTTTTCCAAAATGAACACAATGGCACATGGTAATGACAGAAATAGTATCCAGGAGGATTGCAGCAATAATTTTAAAAATGTTTTACATTTATATTGTATCTTTGAGTCCATGCCATTCAGGACCCATTACAAACTTGACTCCCTAACAACAAAATACATAGAAATCCTGTTGTGTGTCTAGGTGTACTGAAATTCACAAGAAAGATAGTGAGTTCAATAATCAGAAATAAGAATCTAAAATCATCAGATAATGTTGAACTTTCAAAACACACACAAACTTTTAGTTTGACAAACAGTATTACTTTCCAGGGTATCAGATACTTACAGTCCTCTACCTTCCTCTCATTATAAAAACATCAGCATCATTCTCATCATGATCATATTTATCTAAACTCTTCAACATAAATACTGAAGGCACAGACAATGAAAGGTCATAGATTTCTGTATCATGGTATACATTTGTTTTATTTTCCTTATATGATGATGCTTGATTTCATATTTTCCCTTTGAGATTGTAAACGTAACAAAAGCAGAGCCAATGTCATAAAACTTAATCTATCAGTAAGATTATTACCCTTAGCTAGATTATAATGTCCCATATTGAAAACATAATTTCATTGTTTGAACCATTTTCATTCTTCTTATTAAAAGGTTAAGGCATACTGTCTAAATATCTTATTCTCTGAAAATTCCCTATGCTTCTTGTTATTATAGTAGCAGCAGCAGCATTTCTAAAACATGCTTGCAAAAAATGACTTTATATATTTTGGTCTATAATTCTTCTTTTTCTGCATGGTTTGTCCCGTAGATATAGATGGGATGTTGAAACAAAATGTCATGAAAACCAGACTCACTTACAATCATCCGACAGTTTCCTTTTAAGGCCCTCCTTTGAAACAAAGTTGAAAATTATGAACTTTTTCTCAAGTCCTGACATTGTCTTTCTCAAAAGAATCCACTACATCCTTCCAAAGTTTTTGTTTACTGTCATATACAGAGAGCCCGTATTCTCTCAGAGGCTTGAATTGCTCAGATTACTGTCAAAATTCACTCAGTCCATTCCTAAAATTATGAAGCTAACCTCCAAAAACTGTACTGAAAAACTGAAATGGGGTTCTCTGTTTTGTGCTAAGAATAAAAAGGTACATATTTCTACAATCTGAGATAGATTTAAAGTGACTAGATAGCACTAAAAAAAAATTATAAGAATATCTGGCAAATTTATTTATGTTAGCTACATGTATTACAGAGCTGTTTCTTTTTCTTCAGTTTCCACCAGAGATTTTATAGGTTTGTGAAGGCACACAAATATTGCCAAACTCAGTGTGTTAGATCACTGAGGTTTCAGATTTCATATCAATGGTATAATTTTAATCATATATGTTTATTTCTTAATATATTTTAATAATTGGTTAGTCACTACATGTTTTGTTTTTCTTACATACTTTGAATCTTTTCAATATCTTTAAAAGAGTTTGCCTTCTCATCAGGAAGAACTTTTAAAATATTTCCCCAAAGGAACTAATTTTTCACAAACGTAATTTATATGGAATTAACTCTCTCTCTTTTCCCATGGTTTGTATCTAAATTGATTTCCAAAATATAAAATGTCTTGTTCTTTGTAATGTTATCGTTGGCTTCCCATTAAGTTCATCTGTTGGCGCGACACTTGAATTTAGAAAACGTAGCAAAGTATATTGTTATATTTCATGAGTTGATATTTTCAGAAAGCAAAATGCTAAGTAATTAGGGAGTGGACAAATATTTTGACGATTATTCAATTTTCTAACAGTTTTGTTATAATGGTTATGGTAGTCGGTACTCTTGGGATCTGAGTGCTGTGTAATGGAAATGTGTTTATTATGTTTTTGTTGAGGGTCTTCCATTGCTTTATAAGAAAAGGTGAGCTACTTTAATTGAGACAGTGCATAAAATAACACAATGACATTCTCTTATAACAAATACCCTGACTTCCAGATATAATTAGAGAATTTCCAGATTCTGCCAAAAAATCCAATAAAAAACCAAACACTAACAATTCCATGTGTAATAAGAAATTTAAATAGTGGCTACTATTACTGATGCCTGGATTTATAAACTTTTTCAGATATTGTTCTTAAGCCCTTAATCCACACACTCCCACTGACCAGGACCCCACATTTTTATTTTTGTGACCTGTTCCTATATACTGTAAAACTAAGCACATTGAATTTCAGTCCACTGTATATACTGTCTGTTTGTTGCAGTAAGATTTAAAGTTATCAAGGGTGGGAACATTTCTTTTTTATTCCTGTACTCATATCAACTAAAAGATGTCTAAAATAGAGATAGTGCTAATATGTGGAAACAGAATGGAATGGTGTGAATTAGAATAAAATTACTACACTGAGAGGTGTGATAAAATAGTCCATATGGAAATATTGTCATGACCATTGGTGTTCCCAAAATACATGTTATGATGAGTTTCTTAATAATTCACCTTCACCAAAAATTACAAAATTTGGTAAATTGAGGGATAATTGAAAACACAATTATTTCTAGCAACATTTTTATTGTTTAGACATTAAATTTTACAAATATGATCAGCAATATGAAAAGGACAATGACAATGTTTATTACTTTCCAGAGTAGCACAACTTGCTTCCACACTGCTCTTCAGGGATTTTTTTAAAAGACATAATTGTGGGTCAACTTGATAATCATAGTGGAAATAACATACACATGGAGCTGATCAGCTTAATAATTCTGTTTTTTTAGTAAAATAAATTGGACCTCTGCAATTGTTACAGTAAAGGCCTACAGGGAGATTATGTCACTGCACACTGCACTTTGAAAGGCTAACTTCAAATATAAATGCTGGTCATGACATAAAGTCAATGGGATCTTACCAGAGGGTCAGCAGAATTTAGAAAATATAGGTTTCAGGTGAACTCAGACTTACCTGTCCTTCTCAGACTGCAAAACGGGATACAAGTGCTCTGCTGACAAATTCAGGATGTGGCTGAAATTTTACCAGTTATTATGTTATTCAATTAATTCCATTAAAATGAGGTCTATGCAATGTCATAACAGTTCATGTTACTTAATATTAATTTTTGACAAGAAAAAAATTAATGTATGAGTGTTTAGGTTTTCTCCTTTTTCAGCTAGCTAAAAAGATTTCTGGAATGGTCCATTCTATCTCTTTTGCTCCCCACCCCTTTTCTCCCAAGATCAACTCTTTCTGGCTTTGCTTGTAAAACTGGATAGAAACAAGGAGTGACAGAAGGAAACTGGATTCATAGAGTTAAAGGTGGGGGAAATTTCTCAGAGAATGTGGGAAGAGAAGAGGAATGGGAGTTTGTAACATAAGGGAAATACAGAAGAAAGAATTTTTTTGTGTTACTATCATATTCTTAATCTTCTCCACCCTGGCCCCTTCGCTGTTTTGAAAATCCAGTAAAGAATTCTGAGTTTGAAGGACTGTGAAGCTCACTTTTTAAGGATTACATGGCACAACAATAAAGCTCAGAGGGTTTACATATTCAGGATTCAGCAAGATTCACCAGGATATAGCAGATCCTGCAAGACTCCTGAAGAGACATGGTTACATTATGAAAAGAAATTCATGATATGAGGTCAAATAAACAAGTTTGACACCTGTTTCTCCCACTTACTCACTATGTAACTTTGAGCATGTTACTCTCCTTTGGTAATAATACTGACAAGGCGGGATTGTATCGAAAGAGCTCAGCACCTGGTAAGTAATCACATACTTGTTGTAAATGCATGTTCATTCTAATTGTGAGGTATAAATTGTCGATAAAAATACCCTTATGCTATTTTCTCACTGAACCTTTTGTCAGTTACTGAAAACAGTGTGTTCTTCAGGAATATAATTAATAATACACCATATGGCATTTGCAACTTATAAAGCACTTTTTACAAATTTTTAAATATAATCCTTACCACAGCTCTCTTAGGTATACCTCAGTATTAATGCCCCAACAGACAGATAAACTGAGCCTCAAAGAAGTACAAAGCCAGCCAGCCAGCAAGTGATAGAGTTGAAGCTTGAATCCAGATCATCTGAACCTAATTTCTATGCTATTTCAGCTATATCTCCACCGTTACAATAATGTTACATCATGCAAAATATAGTAAAGACAGAGCACAAGTTCCTTGAAAAGAAGATAATCTACAGCATGGGAATCTACACCCAAGATATTCATATCAACAGAAAAGCCCTACTTCAAGAAATTGTTGAAATAATCACTGGTGTATTCCCTAAATTGAAAGGAAGTGTCATTCCATCTGTACAGAGGAAATTTGCAACTTCATGAGACAGGAGTTTTTGCTTTAAGGAGGTAAATATCAGTGACCTCATTACTGCTTCTTTGCCTAACTCAAGCCCCTCAATCTCTTCTCTGCCTGGCTAAACTGTTTCATCCAGGAAGCTTTCCCTCATTCTTAGCCCCACCCCAGGCTGAGTTAGAGGTCCCATCTCTATCTTCCCACATATTTTGCAAACCTGCATCATAGCCCTAACATTTACCAGGATGGAAGCTCAGTGAGGGAATTTTTTCTAGTTCACTGTTGTGTTCGTACCATCTAGAACAGTGCCAGGCATATAAAAGTTGATCAGTGAATATGCATAGAATAAATGAATTCACTGCTTTTGAATTGTTCAGTGTCTAGATCACCAACATAAACATTCTTTGACAATACAGGTTCTTCTATATGTGCAGACTCAGGCCCTGGTATAGATTCTGTCATATACAAATATTTCATATGGATGTTAAATAATACATATTTAGCATCAGGCACTTAGTCCTTATGGATATTCACTCCAACATTTCTCATCATACTCTAGGAGGTAGGTACTCTTATCCTGTCCATTTCACAAGTGAGGAAACTCAGGTACAGAACACATTAAGTAATTGCACGAAGTCACACAGATGGAGGGTGGCAGGACCAGAACTACAATCCAGGCAGTCTAACTCCAGAGTCCACGTCCTTAACCACTGCACTCTATTAAATAAATGCATAAATAAACAAGTAAATAAAATAAAGATACCACAATGATACATTCACTGATAAAAAAACTGTAGTAGTGCTATGAACACAGATGAGGTAATAATTAATATGACCTGGGGATAGTGGAAGCCTTCGTATTATAAGTAACATTTGAGTTCGTCATTGAAGGGTGAAGTTCAACAGGCAGTAAATAAAAGTATTTAGTGTTACCTGGCATATCATTTATTACAAACAACATTATTTTCTATTTTGCAATCTAAACTTTTAACAGTGTTTTTATTTATCAGCAATACTAACTTCACTCATTATTTTTCAATTCCTTGGTCATATCTACTATGAAACATATCTCACATTTTTTTCTATTTTCTTTGATAAAGACAACCTTTTGGGAAATGCAGGCTTTTATCTTTGTAAAGTAGATTGTCTTTGCTGATGCTCATGAAATGAACTAGAACTGAGCTGGAAAATATGAAGTAATTTTTCTTCTCTATTTCATAAGATTTGCTTTGGCTTTCAATTCAGAAGAGCTTGACACTGTAAACCTATCACTCCAGGGACCACCAATCCATCTTACAAGGTTCACGTCTGGTTTTACCAAACTTCCATTTGAGACCATGCCCAGACTTCAGAGGAGTCATAAGAAGGGAATAATAGGAAAAGGGTGGTAGAAATGTGGCCTAATGTGTCCAGAGAATGTGATAGAAAAATGGGAGTCATAGGGATGATATGGAGATGAACTAATGCCACCATGGCAACATCAGGTATCAAGTTCCCCAAAACATTCTTACTGGAGATTAGACTTGCTAGAGCTGGTTCTGCCCCTACACCCCTCAGCACATTCAGGCAAACAAGGCTTAGCTTGCAAGTGCACAGCTGCTGAGCTTGCAAAGGGGCCAAGAAACAAATGTGAAAAACATCTGCAAACATTTCATTCAAAAAAAACCTTGAGGTAAGTTAACTCTAAATGTGTCAAAGTCAGGACTAAGTGGAAATAAATTTCATGTGATTTTACCCAGTTTCTGATTTGTGTGAGGAGGAAATAATATACCCATCTTCATATCTCTGAAAAGCTAGTTCCTTTCCACTCCAGAGATCACTGTGTTGAATATTTCTGACAAAGAAACTTCAAACCAAATCTCCAAGAAACAAAGCTACTACATTTCAGTTTGATGTGCTAAAAGAGACATTTTAATCCCACATTGTACTATGCAACATCAGTCTATATTCTCTTAGAGTAAGAGCATACATTTATGCCCTAAATACCTACAGAAATAGTACATAAAACACACACACAGATCATCTCTAGATTACTTATGATACTTAATACAATGTAATGCTGTGTAAGTAGTTGCATGTGGAAAATTCAAATTTTGCTTTTGGAACTTTCTGGAATTTTTTAAAAAATATCTGCGATCCATAGTTGGTTGAAATCATGGATGTAGAACTCGCTGATCCAAAGGGCCAGTTGTACAGTATATATGGTATAGAAACCTAGAGATAAAAGAGTAAACCAAGAACAAATTGTCAAACTGCTGAGCTCACAAATGACTTTATAGTATGCTAATTATCCTAATGGGGGAAAAAATGCAAATATTTCACTAATATTCACCTAGTAAAAACCTGAAGAGTTCAACACCATTGTTTTTCAAGCAAACGTCAACCCATATACCTTTGTAAATATAATAATAATAATTTGCAATGCTTTATAGTTTTCAAATATCTCTTATCCTCACTAGGCTATAAGAGAGGTGTAAAAATCCTGTATTACAGTTGAGAAAGTGACTTACTTGAAACTATTCATTTATTCTTTTATTCAGCAAATATTAACAAAGCACCTGCTATGTTCCAAGTGCTGGTTGGCACAGGTGATAAACAGGCTAGGTCCTTGCTCTCAGGGAGCTTACCTTCTAGATCATTTCACACAAAATAAGTGCAAGACAATAAAACAGGGTGATGTGAGAAAGCAACTGAAGCACAGTGCAACTTCACAGAGGACAAGAGTGGGTGTCATAGAAGGACTCATTGAAGAGGGAGAAGTTGAGCTGAGACCTGAGTGATGAAAAGGAACTATAGGTGTGAAGATTTGGGGAAGAGGATTCCAGGAAGAAGGAATAACAAATTCACATAATTATTAAATAATAGAGTAGATAATTAAACTCAGTCTTCTACTCTTCCATGATATCATACTCTCTCTTTTTACTTGGTAGATGACGAACTGGGACCATGAGTAATAAAGCACTCAAGGTCACATTAAGACTACCAAAATAAAATACTTATTTGCAATTTTTTTTTAAATCACCATTGAAATTGTTTATGTGTTTCAGACAAATGTAAATATCTTTAATTTTAATCAACATAAAATCATTATAATAGAGAACAACATCATTGTCTTCAGTAGGGTTCATATTTGATATTTAAATGTAATTTTTTGTCACTCAAAACATTTTTATCAGTTTATCTTTATTTGTAGTTCAGTAACCCAAGAATGAATATACAGACCTCAGGTAAAAAGATAGTTTCTTTGCTGTGAACCTAAAACTGCTCTAAAAATAAAAATTATTTTAAAAATTAAATAACACATATAGCATTACCAATAAAAAATATATTTAATTCCTCAAAAAACTCCTAATGTGAGATTCAAGAGAGTGTAGGATTCTATAGTCTAAAAGTTTAACCCAACTGCTAAAATTAAATGGTCTGACAAACACATAGAGAAGAAATCCCCAAAATAAACATTATTTTCATTACTTTTCTATAATTTCACAAACATGTAAACTAAAGAAGAGTATATAATTTAAGTAAAATAATCTGGTACCTCATTCTCCAGTTTGAATTATTTGGGTTCATATCAGATCAGAACTTGTCCACAAAAAGAATAGAAAATTTGACACATGATTATATACAAAATCAAAACTGTCAAAAACACATAGTAAGAATACCAAAATCTAGCAGGATATCACTTATTAGAAGACAGCACTGTATAACAGACAGAGGTCTAGACTGGGAGTAAGTAGATTTGGCTTCTCTTTTGACTTTGTGAGTAGCCAGACATGAGACCTTGGAAAATTAATTAACCTCCTTAAATCTCAGTTTCCTCATCTGTAAGATGGCTCTAAGGACATTTATTCTGTCTACCTACTTTGATGGTTGTTTTGTGAACCAAGTGAAATAATGTAAATCAAAGGATTTTCAAAATATAGTGTTACCCAATTTAAATAAAGAAAAAATGATAACTTTCTCCCACCCACACATACATCCTTCTCCTAAAAACTTTACCTGAAACCTGGACTTCAGTGCTGGACCCATCACCACTTGAGGGGAAAATATATTTACATATTTTTTTCAAGTTCACCTTTAAAAATCAGGAGTTGCACACTAAATTATAAAGTTTATGTGTTTATATTTTGTGATGCATGTTTAAAGTTCTTCACTAATTAAGCAGAATGATTAGAGAATTAAATTCATTTGCAATTCTAAACTGTTGGATTTTTAATATCTTCAAAAGATTTTCAACTTTCTGTATTCAACATTTTTAGAAAAAGAATTTTGCTTATTTACTATATGCAATCATGATTAAGAGTGAACCTGCTTGTTTTATTATTTTGTTCTCCTCCAAATTCTATGTGCTTATCAGTCACTCTCATGCCTCATTACCTGGAAAGAAGCACCTCAGAATATACAATAAATCATCTCTCAGAGGTGCCTGACTTCAACAAGCAGCAAGTCACTGTTTTCTCTGTTTCATATGGAAATCAGTGTTACATTTAGAAGGCTGGACAATACTACAATACTGTCAGTTGTCATCAGTCTTTCATGGACAACATTCAAAACCAAATTAGAATTTGTCCTTGCCTGGCTAAGTCTTCCTTTTATTTTAGAAATTTGTTTAAGAATATAATGCTGAATTTTGGGATTTGTTATTCACAGATTTTTTTAAATTTTGAAACACTGGGTTTCATTGGGTGGGCTATGCTTTGCAGAAGTGGCTGCTTAGTAGACTGTCATAGTTTTAATTGCAGAAGACTTTTACTCCTTGAATCCTTAGCATCTTATAATCCTATGTATCACTTGAATAGACTATGAGGTCCTTAAAGGCAAAAAAGTTTTATTCAACTTTGTATCCCCAACACTTAACCCAATGTTTGTCACATCAGCAGGCACCCCATAATCAGAGATTTTATGAAACCCTAGATATTAATTACTGAGGTGACCTACTTTTAAACAGTCAAAACTTCTGGAATGTTCTACCTTCTCTGATTTGAACTAAAGTATTTCGAGAACTGGATTTCCCACTTTCAATCAACTCTTGCTAATAGTAAACAGTTACCATGTACATAATTCCAATTTATTTTAAAAAGTTTGTCTGAATGAGGCTAAAATTTCCAGTTAATGTGTATGCTGGAGGTGAACATATAACTTCACTGTACTATAACATTTGTCTTTGAGACATTTTGAGAAATATGACCCTATTTTTAATAAATGTGAATTTCCTGAGAAAAGACGTCTATATAGTTCTCAAGTACAAATCCTCTTTTCTGAGGGGGAGGGAAAACTTCTATTCATGTTTATTTGATGATTTATTACTTATGTCAGTTATTGGGTTTTTTTTTCTTTTCTTTACATACTTACAAGGATTTTATGGTCCCTTGATTTTTAAAATGGATATTACTTTAATTTTAAAAGTGACTGTTTCATTAGTAGGAAATAATGCAGAAGTGGAAAGTGGCCTACTGTTGGTCTGGGTAACATGGAATAAAGGGAGTCTGAGACCATGCCCAGTGTATGAGATTTTCTGCTATTAACTCAACATCACCACCACACTAAGTATCCCCCAAATCCCCTTCCCCTCCATGGTTCCAAGATGGTGTTGTAATAGCAAATCTAATTTCATCTTTGATGTTTGACTTCTGACACCTTTCAAGTCACACCACTCTCCTTTCCCCTTCTTTCCCACATCTGGGCAAGTTGATAAGAAAGCACAGGCACACCTTCCTTTGGCACCAGTGGGAAGTGCAAATCACACAATCTCCAGCCTGTGTATGTGTAGGAATCATGCCAACCGTACATCCTAACTACAATAAAAACCAAACAGTCCCCTTTCTCTGCTCTTTCAAGCCATTTTTGGGCCTTCCCAGAAAGCCTCATTTTGTGAGTAATAAATTTTTCTTACTTTCTTAATACATGCATGGATATCATCAGTCTTGATATCTAAACCAAATTGGAATGGAGGATCCAACTCATTTTTACAAGGTAAACACAACAATTTTGCCAGAGAAAGACCATAATTCCCCAGAGAAAGGTGTGGTCATATGTTTGAGCAAACATGGGATCCATAGCAGCTTCTGAGCAATACTTTGCAAACCACTCACTTTAATGCTGCAGATGGGGACTGTTGATGGAAGCTCTCCAGAGAATCTTGAGATTTGCAGTGGATTCCAGGTGAACCCAAAGAAACGTCCACTTTAGTGATGACTTTCCTGCCATTTTTTCCTAGCTCTTCTAATGATTGTGTAAACCTCAAATTTGCTGTAAACTCCTCCATTCTTGGAATACAAGGGGGATTTCTGTTTTCTGGACTGAACCCTGACTGATATACTCAGTTAATAACAGGAACAATAGAGTCTCAGATTTAGTCCACAGATTGGCACTCAATAAATATTCATCACATGGTGGCAGACTGCTCCTTTATTCATTAAAGTATGAGTCAGCAAAATGACGTAATGTGAGGGAATTTTAGCTGGAAATCTGTCACAGTTTTCCAGGGAGTAGTTTTGAACAAGAGTCTGAATGAGGAGAGCAGACAGTATTCCACAGGTGAGATCAAACCTAGAGCCAGAGATGAAGCAGAAAGGGAATGAGCTATCACATGGAATTGAGTGAGGAGAGGATGCATTTTTTTCCAAATACAGTGCATCTTTGACAAATTGGTTGAATAATTTGCTGTTGGTTAGCAACTTTTATTGGCCTACACTCAAATTTTGCAGGTCTCTCCCATGTATCTTCAAATAATCACATGGCTCTCAATTTGCCATAACTATCATGCTCTGCATTATAACAGCTGGCAGGAATGGACATATCTAAGAGAAAAGCCAGCTATGGGTGCCCAACGAAGCAAGCAACAGGGGCTCCAAAGCCTAAAGGTGAAATATGCTTTCACTGAAGAGTCTCTAGAACTGATTGTCAGAAAGTAAAACCAAAATGCGAACCAAAAAATCTGTATATTTCTGGCATGCAATTCCCTTGCTCTTACTCGTATAAATTCTTTTGGAACTGGGTTGTTGCCTAAATTGGCTTTAATATCCATGAGCTTCACAGGGGGAGGCTGTTTCTAAGACTCTTTAAAGCTGCTAAATAACTCTTGACATTGTTTTTCAAGTTTTATGCTATTGTGGCTAAGAGGACAGCAGAAATCAGCAACTCTCCTATTATGGTATCCGTTAAACCATTTGCTGTTGCTGTGAACAGTCGTCCTGCTGAATATACCAGTATCACAAACAAGTGGCTGAAATTTTCATTTCATATTCTCATGTAAATGTCACCAGAATTTGTCTGCTTATTATCTTTTCCTGATCCCTCTTCTGACCCTTAACTACATCTGCTCCATCTTCCAATCAAAGATTAGTGGCTCATTTTCTCTGAGTTAAGACTATGTTCAACTCACTCTGGTTTTCTTCTCATCCACCTCCAAGATAAAGAGAAACACTAGAAATTGCAAGGTATTTTTATAAATTTCAAATGTACTGAAAGAACAGGTATGGGAGAATTGTGTAGAAGGGGAATATTTTGCTTGCTGCAGGCTAAAATCAACTTGTAAGGTACTGTATAAAAATATAAAATACTCAGCAATTACCTCTTAACTGTAAATTTCCTGCTGAGGCATTAGGTACACCTCAAGCTTCATCCTTTGTTCTTGAGGATGAGGTTGCCATCAGTATTGTATCCTGATTCCTGATTGAGCACTATGGCCCTCAGTCTGAGATTTCTGAACCAGCAAACATATGTGATATCATTTGTTTCATCTTGGTGAAGGTGAGTAACCAAGATGGCAGAAAGATAAGCGGTACACTGGTAATCAATATTGGCAATAAAATGTTTTTAGAAAAACATAAAACAAATAAGGAAAAATATAGCTTCATCCAAATGCAAAATACTCACTTGTATGTTCTTTGATATAGATATGTAAACATAAAGTCATATTCATTGGTATACATCCTTTTACTCATGTTCATTCACACGTGACCCATGATAGACCAAGATAGATTCAGAAATGCAATTCCCCACAACTGCATTAACTGAGGTTTACAAATCCCCTGGGTAGAGCACAAACGCATATGTGTATTTAGGCCCACACTATCCCAGCATACATTCACACAAACATACTACAACTGTGCCACTGCTAGTATTCAGAATCTCTCAGGCATGTGCAAAGTCCATTCTATGTCATATGTACCTATCTGCAATCTAATTGCATAATGTGATCAGTTTTTTCCTTAAGTATTTTGTCTCTTTTCACTGATAAACAGTTAAGTTCCCATAGAATGTTATTCTGACAATCTTATTGATGAAAGATTAACAAGAAAAATTAAAATAAAAACTGAAGCACACTTCAAATTGCTGAGTGCAAAATATTGAATCATCTTAGTAAAAGATGTACCAAGAATTTCCAAGTTACTGTTTAGTCCTCTTCTAGTACTCTTCTGAAAGTTGAATATTCTGGAATACTTTTAGAACAGAGTAGTCATTTGAATAGTAGTATTTCCCCTTTTCTTTGGATTATGATCTCTTAAAAGTGCTTTGAAAGCTAGAAAATATTTCTACACTAATTAAAGTATATAAACACTTCAGGCTAAGTGTAAGCATGTGAAATTGCTATTTGATTTTAGGAACAGAGTACCTTGGAGAAGAACTAAACACTTGTGGCATTAAATAGCATATTATTGAAAGAGTTAAGGAGAAAAGGTCAATACATAATAAAATATACGTTGGAAATTTAGGAAAAGTCCACTAACTTGCAGAAATAAAGATCTGCAGGTATAATAACTAAGACTATTGACATTGTTAGCTCTGACATAACAGAGTGTTTATACAAAGGTCCTTTGTAGGATTAATTCTAGGTTTTGCCTTGTATTAAGAAACGGAATTCCATGTATGTTAATTATACTATTCCCCTGCTATTTTTGGTACAAATTCAAATTCATAAGGCTTGATGTCCTTTCAAAGCAATTGGAATTTCAACCTTCAGTTTACCTATTGATGTCACTATGTCTCTTGAAGAAGGACAAAATTAACCTCGAAATTTATGGCACAAATATTAATTTCATATGCTATTCAACAGCTACATGAAACTTCATCTGATTATAAATTATATTCATAAGACTCCCTCTTGCATATTTTCAGATTAAGTCCCCGTTATAAACATGTCAAAGTTCATGGTTGGTAAAGCGCCACATTACAGTCAGTGGACCATAAAACTTCTGTTAGACACAAATTGCTTTGCACATTGATAAAAAGCAAGAGCTGTGTCTAAAGCAAATGTCCTATCCAGTCAGCAGCATTCTACTGACATCAAGAGTGGCCAAGAGACTAAAAAGTCAGATAACCATTGCAAAGTAAGTTAGCTTTCCATTTTGTGATCAACCAAGTTAGAAAATCCAGATTGTAATAATTATTACATTTTTAACTAATAATAATGTTACCTTTTCTGGAATGGCTTACTCATCCTCCATTCTCGCCTCTTTCTAATTGAGAAGCTGGAAAACTAAAATGTACATTTCCCAGACTCCCTTGCAACTATGGCTTCTATATGCAAGTCAAGTTTCACCATGTAAATATGCTCAATTAATATATGGAAAATAGAACTGAGGCAGAGACTATCTTCCTGGGGCTCTTTGCTGTTGCTGCTGGCTCTCATGTTCATGAAACATGATGCTTCCCTACAGAAACTTTACATTATTCATTCTTCAGCTTCCTAATTATCCAGAAGCAATGGATACCCAATTTAACTTCCCTGCATAACAATTTTGGTTATCCATTTACCAGATACCTCAGACAATTAAGGAAGCAGAGATAGTAGTTCTTCCTCTGACATCTCTAATAGTGGCCCCAAAGCACTAGCTATTCTAGTAGGTCATTTCTGTGTAGTTCTGGAACTCATCTAAGAGGCTCATTCTAGAACTGCTCCTTAGGACTTTCCAATGGATTTGTAAGTCCCAAAATCCGTAAATTAAATCCCTACCTGCTAAAAATACCTAGAGTGGCTTCTGTTCTATGCCCTGAACCCTGACTGACACCTTACATTTTTATAGCTGTATATGATTTATAAAATAGGCTACGTGATATAGACAAAGACTGGCTTTACAGCTGGGTTCTGATCCTCGTCTCACTATGTACTAGCTGTGAGATCATTTAACTTTTCCCATCCTCAGTTTTATTATTTCTAAAGTAAGGATAATAATACCTGCCTCACAAGGTTAACTATATTAAATTAGATCCCATAAATAAAGTATCTTTCCCAGCATCAAGCATAGAGTTGGTGCTTAAAAAGTCAGTTCCCTACTCTTACATATACATTATATCATATATGTCTCATTCAGTGAGTGTTAGATACTCAGAAAAATTTATCCAACAAGCACACAAAGTTAAGCTGAGTAACCATTGGGCTATTGTTTACAGTGAAGGACTAAAAACTAGTGATTGTTGCTTTTTTCCTCTAACATTTTTTATATTTTAAACCTTGTAACAACCTTTGAGGTTGGTACTATTAAATAATGAAGAGTACCAGTGGGGTCCAGACACTTCTAATTACTTGACCCTGTGGACACATTCTTAGCCTCTCTGAACCTCAGTCACAATACCTACACATGAGGATACTAAAATTTCCTATATAGTAGAGCTGTTATGAGAATGAAATAAGCCATTTGGCCTTGTTATTCTTGTTGACATTCTGTACTCTGGAATCTCTGGTTTCTAGTCCTAAGAGATGATATTTTCATACAACAATCAGCTTTCCTAAACTCTTTTGTCTCTCAAACTTCAACACAGTCAATTTCTTCCTAGTTATGCTGTGAACCTGGAAAAATATGGCTGCTTTTCTTAACTTTCTCTTGTCTATCCACCTTCCCTTAGGATTTTGAATTCAATGACGGTGTGATTGCTTCTGTCTATCCAAGATACCTATCTGCCTTAAGATCCCCACTGTTCACCAGACACACAAGCAAACAAAAAGGGCGTCTGTCCTGGTTGTTTTCACTTGCTTCTGCATTAGGGGATGTCCCTTGGGTACTGGGGAGGGTGTGGATATACTAAGGAATGTCTGCAGGGGATACAGCCTGCTTGACAATCTGTAAACTGATAATGTTGTCCTTTGTCAGCCAGCTGGGTCAGGTTCCCCATTAGCAATTCTAAGGGTACAACCCATCAAGACAAGATTCACCTGAGCATTTGTCTTGATAAACTGACCTTGTTCATTCTCTCCTCCTGATAGGCAAGTTCATTATTTTTCACTCATATTTTCAACAAAAGTTTACAGGTACTCCTGCTGCAAAAGGACTGAGCTAGGTTCTGGTTATAAAAGAATGAACAAGATATTCTCCCTAGTCTCAAGGAGGTCATAATCCATTATGGTCAGTCTTCATTAAACAAAGCCCACTCTGGATATCTCTCCTCATTAGAAGCAATATACTTTTCACTTCTGCTTTGTTGGCCTCATAAGTGTCTAAACACAAATGATACATATGGACAGACCACATTCTTTTTCACTCTGCTTTATTTTGACCAGAACTTTTCTAGAACAATACTTGCCCGATAGCTGTTATTCCAAGTAAAACTATGGATTCTAAAACTAAAACCTCTGTTTTTCCTATTTTTACTCAGATTTCTTGCATTTATTTACACAACATTTTCCAGATGTTATCAGTGGCAACTGCTATCAGTTACTATATTTTGTTACCCTAAATTATGGCTTCCCAAACTTATTCTGGAACTTCAGCCTCTAACAAATCAGTACAGACTCTATTTACTTTTGAAACTGATAGTTTCATTTTTACGGGGGCAAATGATGCTTAAAGGAGAAGTATGCTGAGGTCAACATGGAATGATCTGGGAGTTACCAGGATGATTCAAAGTGCACAAAATTATGTTTTCCATCCAGATGTTACAGTATCTGACATTTTACTACTAAAGATTCATTCCTTTGGATTGTGTTCCTTACCATCTGTTTTCAGTGTTGGTAACATCAGGCTAATTCACACTGAAGAATCAAAGGGTTATGTTCCAAAAAGCACTTCATTGCTTGCTATGGATACTTTAGTGAAGATTTTTCTTCATTATTTTTAGTAATATATCAACCGTTTATTGATTGCCTAATGCAAACTAAGGTACTAGACATTTCACAGTTCTATTATTTAATCTGCAAAACAACCCTGTAAGACAGGTGTTATTATCAGCCATATTTTACAGATGAGACGCATTTTAGGAGCATTGGCTTTGAGGACAGATATACGTGATAAAAATTTCAAATTCATTACTCACTAGAAATGTGTCCTTGGAAAATTTACAGTTTTTTCACCTATAAAAACAATGGCAACGGTACTTTTCTCCTGAGCTTGCTATAAACAGTAAATATGCCTGACACAGAGCCTAAAATTCAGAGGCTGTATAAGGGTAGATAAGGACACAATTATCAGAGGTCAAGCAAGTTGCGCAAGTAACCAGCTAACAAGATCCCCATATCCTGGAGTACCTCTACTACATTATGGTGTTTTTTGCAAAAAGTATGCATGTCTCTATATCTCTGAGTCCTTCATCTAAATGAATTTGGATAAATAAATATAAAACAGGAAGGCAATAGTCATTACAATAACAGCAGCAACAAACACACTGCAAAATTAACTGCTCTCCCTCAGAATAGTTTGCCCTTTCCTATCCTGGATTGTTAAGGTCAGCTGTGTATTCAATGATGGCAGCCTCATTTCTCTTCCCTGGCTTCATGTGGATTGGTCTGCCCGTCAGTCTGTGACACTAACTCTCATGTATTAGGATCTCTGTGAGTCAGTGCCAATGACAAGGCTGAGTCATTAAGCGATGATGCAGTCCTGAAACTCTGGAGATAGCAATTAAAAATGACCTTTGTTGGTGAATTCGGTATCTCCATGTCCCTGGCTCCCTACCTTCAAATTAGTATCAGCAAAGAAGGTACTGCCTGGTACATGCGAAGAAAATGTAATTATTGAGAAAGATATGATTATACAAGTGAAAAGAAAAAACAGAGAGAAAAAGTTTCTCACTCGAGCTATAATTAGTACTAGACATAAACTTTCCATTTTGCTTTCTGGTTTGTTCAACTTAGCACTACAGAGAGCTGTTTATTTAAAACTCAACTTTTAAGTGCTCATAAAGTGTCCCTTTCTCTCTAATTAACATCTTTTTTTTCTCATTTAACCATTTATATCGTCCCCAGACCTAGTCTTTTCTGTCTAACTCTTTGCTACAACTATCAAAATAACCAAACATAAATTCTAAGAAAAAACTTGGTTTCTCTTACTCTCTCTTATTACTTTCTTTAGGAACACAAGAGGTAGTCCATTTCTTCATATCAATTGTAAGTATTTTAACAAGATCTTTTTCCTTTTAACACTGAGCCTGTTATAATATTCTGTAATGTTAATCCTCAGGTCTAAACAAGTCTGATAACTCAGGCTCCAAAATAAGAAAAGAAAGTAGAAATCATCAACCAGCTTTCTCTTTACTGAATGTTCTGTTTTTTTGAAGAAACAAACCTTTTCCTTTGGTAAAAACTTCCAGTTGGTTCTGACAAAAACTTGTGAAACTTCCGTCGTCTTGAAAATAGCAAATATCTAAAAATTCACAAAATTTTTCACAGATTATAAGAAATTAGTTGGAATAGGTGAGCTCTCAAAGGCCAAACTTCCTGAGTTCCAGCCCTGCTTTTCCAGCTGTCTCTCCAGCAGTATCATGTGGAAGTCCTGCCGAAACCTTACACTCAACTTGTTCAAAACTGAAATCTCCACCCTATCCTCCAACCTTCTTCTCACAGAAAAGGGAATCCTCAACTTGCTTTGCTGATGTCTTCAGATTCCCCCTCCTCTTTATTACTTTAACTCAATTTATCATCAAGTGCTGTGTCTTTGAGTCAATAGCTCTTACTTGTCCCCTCCTTTCCATTTTCATGCTTGGCCCTTGCTATCTCTCAGATGACCTATTGCAGAAACCTCGTCAGTGGTCTTCTTGACTCCTCTAATATCCTTCACACAGTCTCCAGTATTATCTTTCTAAAATACAGAATAGTTTCCAGCTGCCTACAGAATGTAGTCAAGACATAGCCTAGCACCCACCCTCCTCTCTGGTCCCATCTCATTCCATCCTCCCCACATGCCAGATGATCCAGCCACACTGGAAAACTCACTGTGGCCCAAACATGCTTCACACTTCCTAAACTTTCTTCCTTTGATGAAAGTAATCTCTTTTCCTGGAATACCTAACCAGCCTATCTCAATGGACAGCACACCCCCTCCTTCTCAATGCTTTCCCTGACTTTTTCAAAGTAATATCCCTCTTTCTCTCCTTAGTGCCCAGATGAACAAACACTACAGTTCATCACAGCAGCCAGTGTAATATTTTTTTTAAGTCAAATAGTATCACTTCCCCACTTAAATCTTTAGGGGCTTCCACTAAACTCAAAGTAATTAATTAGACACTTCTAACCACAATGTATAAGGCTTTGCATTTTTGGCTCCTACCTGTGTGTCCAGATTTAATGTTACCCTGCTTTGTTTCCCCATCTCTCTATGTTCCTGCCACACAGTCTCATTTTTATTCTTTAAAACTCCAAGTTCATCCCCACCTCATTGCCTTTGCACTTGCCATTTCCTCTGCCTGGAAAAATTTTTCCAAATATCTTAACATGACTGACTTCTTCAGGCCTTCAAGAAAGTAACCAACACCAACTAGGTATCACAAAACTCTACATTTTCTTTCTAACATGCATTGCTATCTATAGCTAAAATTATCTGTTTTAGCTATATATATGTATGTATATATACTTTGTGTTTCTGGTCTCCTTCCAACAAAATGTAAGGCCTTTGAAGATGGGTTGCTTATTCTTTTGTTTACCACTGAGAACTCCATACCTAATACACAGCATGACACATTCAATAAATGTTTATTAAAAGAAGTAAATGGAAAACACAGGTTTTATTATATATTATGTTGAATTCTCTAAGTTGTATACCTATTTATTTTTCTCCTTAGATGTATGATGTAAGCTTCTTGAGACCAGGGACTATGTATTAATTATATATCCCCACACAGTATCTAGTATATCAGACTGTCATAGTAGGTATTCAATAAAATTTTCTGATAGGAATTGAATAACTCTATCCTTCACTAAGCTATACTTATTTTTCCAAATGTAAAAGGCATTGGATTCAGGAAAACTTGGCCACAGCCTCAGCTCTGTCACTTAAGAACTATGTGACCATTGTCAAGTTGCTAAACTTCTCTGAGTCACTGATTGTTCCTATGAAAAATAGGAATGATAAATGCCTCTGCCTAACGCACAAGGTAGTTGTGAGGGTTAAATTGCCTGTGTGTTTTCCTCTCAGTTTAAACTACAAACTGTTCAAGGGCAGAGATAATTGCTACTTCTTTGCCTCATCTTTATAGAGTAACCTCACAATGTATGCACATAGATAAATCAATAATAGCTATCATTTATTGAGCACCTACTATGTGACAGACACTGTAATAGACATCTTTCATATGACACATTAATTTAATCCTTAAAACCATCATGTAAAAATAAATATTAGTATCCTCATTTTATAGAGGAAAAAAATAGGCACCTATAGAGATGAAGAAACTTGCATAAGACCACAGAGTTAGTCACTGTCAATGCTGAGATTTGATAGCAAGTCTGTGTGAACAACTAATTATCAGTGCTAATACTTATCATTTTTTTTTAACTACCCAAGATGCATTCTTTTTCTGAGAGTTCCCCAACTGCCTTGATAAATCCTGATATCTGCTAGAAGCCCAAGGAATCCCTGGAGGCTCTTTTCTTCATTTCCTCCTACTCGTGATTCTAGGACAGCTAGGGTGTGAGCCCATGGCCTGAATTTGGCCATTTCTCCCAAAGCACTGAGTCTTGATCAAGGTGAGAGTGGATGGGAGTTCATTCTTATCAGCAAAGATTCCTGTGCAGCACTGTTCTGTAATCTCTTGCCACTGACAACTGCTGGGGTTGCTTCTCTTCTGTTCCAAGCCTGTTCTCCATTCTACCCTTCTATACAATGCATTCCCTGATAGCCTTCCAGTAAGTTGTTTTTGTCTTTAAATTCACCAGTTTCTATTAGCATAAACAGAGAACTCCAACAGATATGCTATGCAAAACAAAATGATATGAATTATAATAAATTCTCAAAAAACATTATAATGAATAAATAATAAATAAGTTAATGAATAAATGTCCCTATTTATATGTAAGCATGTAAAATATTAAGTAATAGACTAAACACGACATAAAAATACATCATAAAAATGGAATGCCACAAGATAATATATGATTAATTGCCAAACTAATAGCTTAGGCTACAAATGCTGTAGGAGATTAGAGGAGAAAAAAGAACACAGCGAGCTTGCATGATCTGAGGACCCTTCATAGCTCAATAAATACTCACTGAATGAAGTCTGAGTATCATTTTCTAAGGTGAACCTGAGGAAACCAATGAATGCAATTCTCCTCTCAGAGACACAAAGTGTGGGGCATTGGAATGACTCAGCACAGAGCCATTCGAACTACTCTTCTTCAGGACTATGCAATTCAACAGAGGCCTGTTACAGAAAGACAGGCTTAAGCCACAGTGGTCTTAACTGCTTTCAGTCAACAAAGCCTATATCAAGCAAAGAGGGTCCCAGCCATCAGGTTACGTGCTAGAAACTCATAGGGGAGTCAAATTCAGACATCCAAAAGTATACTATCTAAGTGAAGAATAGAGATAAATAGAATGCTATGAAAACAATGCATAATTAATTTCATATAGAAAACTGCCTAGAGATTGAGAAAGCTCTCAGATGGGGCACTTTACCCAACTAGGGCCCAGGAAAGACTTTTAGAGGACAGCTGCCTAGCTAGGTGTTCAAGGATGGATAGAATTGACAAAGGAAGAGGCAGAAGAGACATCTAAGAAAAGAGATCAATATATGCAAAACTTCAGAGACAAAAAACGCCAAGGTGTGTACAGGTGGAGTGTGAAGCAGGTGGTGACGAGATTAGATCCAAGTGGAAAGTAGGAGATGGATCATGGAGGGTCTAGTATGAGATGACACTGTAGACACAGGGATATAAAACCTTCATTGACCAGACCTGAGTCTCACGCTTGCCTTTGGAGGCTGGAGAGGAATCAATGTCATTCAAACTACATGAGCTGAAAGCGAAAGGGAATGATACCCTGGAGAATTATCAGGGCGCTATTACCAGAAAAGTAAATAGATGCGAGGTAGGAAATAGCTGATAATACCTACTAGTATTTCTCCTAAAGAGAAGATTAAAATAGCTTCATCACAATCTGTTAAGCCTAAGAACTCAATAATATTTACACTTCTTACTCATGAATAATAATTTAAATTTCACAATGTGTAGAAATCTGTATAAATCTGCTAGACTGCAAGCACCAACAGGGCAAAGACATTGTCTGTCTTGTAACTATCATGCTTAGTGCATAGTAGGTGCTCAAATAAACGTGTGTAATAAACAAGTGAATAAATGCATATATTTCCTTATTTCATGTCCACCATCAATTTTATAAGGTGGGTATTTTTATTTTCATTTTATAAATAGATAAATTATTTAAGTAATTGATAAACTTTTTTGTGAGAAAATATGTAATCAGATGATTTATTTTTTTAGACATTGAATATTAAGAAGATGGAACTTATACAATTTCTCTAAGAATGTTGTAATGTTTCCTAGAGAGAAAAAAAAATTTGTCATTCTAAATGGCTGGTTTCTTTTGCTATAGCGACACCTACTGTTATTGCCAATACTTTGTTTTTAGAAAGAAATATTGGGAAAATAACATGTTTAAGTTATAATTAAAAAGTCTCTTATTATGATTTTTATTTTAATGGTTTATGAATTATAGTATTTAGGAAGGTTAAAAGAAAAGGTATATAATTTATACACCTTTGTAATATGTATGAATGAAATATTATCAAATACTATTAAGTAATTGACAATAAAATTATCATTACCAGATCTCTCTACATACATACACATATATATATTCATACTACATATGCACATATAAGGCATTTTAAAGAATAATTCCAGTACTTTTAATACTAAGCTTAGAAAACTTTAGACATTTTGTCAGCTTGATTTCGGACGCACACAGCAGTAAGCAGCAGCAAGCAGTAGCTGGAAGCAAGATCTTAGTTCCCAGGCCGGGAGTCCTAACTGCTAGACCACAGAGACCAGATGTTAGGGCCTGGGTCCCTACCTCTTGCCTTGTCAGGAATGAATTCAGGCGAGGAGGCAGAGGGTAAAGATAAAAGTAAAAAGTTTATTGGAAAAGCAAAGTACATGCGGAAAGACGCACGGGAGAACTCAGAGAGAGAGTCGCGCCGTTGGGAAGTTTTAAATCCTTTATAAGGGGGGCAGTTTTCCGGGTCTTTGTTTCCCTTCTGGCCAATCATCATTTTGCTTTGTCCCTCCTGGCTAATTAGTCTCAGGACCCTCCTTATAGGTGCGCACACAACTCTCAGTCAAGATGGATCCCACTATGAAGGCGTCTGGGAGAAGCAAGACTCATTAAGGTCTGGCGTTGTCCCCTGACTTTTGACCCCCAAGGAGCCTCTTTGCACATGCGTAGTGTCTCCGTTGCCCCCAGAAGGGGGGGGGGCGGAGATGCCTTGATCCTTTATTCAAACAAAGTTTTGCCCCTCTTTGTTCTTGCTATGACTGTTATCTTAAGACATCCGCAAGAGACAAAGCTTGGCTATTTACCCCATCTCTGTCATTGCTTCCATTTCAGAGAGCAAACAGGAGGCTGATTTAAATGCCTAACCTGAAGCCCACCTCTCTCC
The DNA here is from genome assembly GCF_009873245.2 of Balaenoptera musculus. Lineage (NCBI taxonomy): Eukaryota > Metazoa > Chordata > Mammalia > Artiodactyla > Balaenopteridae > Balaenoptera > Balaenoptera musculus. The sequence continues at coordinate 47,931,765 of NC_045801.1, read as the reverse complement.
TGTCTCAGGAAATGCGAACAGGGGGCTAGTTGTAAGTGTCCAGCCTGAAGCCCACTTTTCCTGCCCCATGAAATATAAACAGAAGGCCTGTTGTAAATGTCTAACCTGGAACCCATCTATCTCCTGCCTCAAGCTTGGTAAGCCTTGTACATTTGAAATGTAGTATTAAAATAGTAGAATGTTTACTCTAAGGTGTTAAAAACATTATATTAAAATGTATATTTTGAATAGTATTAAAGATAGCTTATGTACTCATTTATGCTCACTTTAATAAATTTTTAATTCTAATTTTTTTCTCTTTTTTAAGGACTAGAAAGAACCCTAAGAGAACACGAGGCCCATTTCACAAAGTCTAAGAAACTTGTACTTAAATTAGCTTCAGGAATGTAAGTAACTTCTCTATTAACATAGTGCTCTAGAATGGAAATTTGAACTCTTCCTCATATTGTAAATATCAGTATTTTTAAGACTTCTTCTTTGGTTTTCATTTTGGTGAAACAAATGCAATAATTTACCTAAAGTTGTCTAGGTTAGGAGTAAGTTAACATTATTAGCTAAAGTTTATTGAATTTTTTCTGTGACCAGGCCATGCTAATTGCTTTACAAAAATTATCTTGCTTAATGCTCACAATTAAAATCCTGAGGTCCTAAACCTCCATATTGCAAACAAGGAAACATAGGCACAGAGAAATCAAGTTACTTTCCCAAGGTGGAATAGCTAGTAACTGGCAGTTGGAAATATTAATCCCATGAGATTCAGACTCCAAAGGCCAGAGCTCAACCTAGGATCACGTACATATATATATTTTTTTAATGTCTGAAACATTTATATTAACATATTTCCATACATATTTCCATACAAATACAAATATAAGATTTTTAGAAATTTCATGTAATGTCTGAAACATTTATATTAACATATTTCCATACAAATAACCCAATGAAAGTTTAGTATTAGTTGTTTTGTTTGTTTGTTTTTTTATACTGCATGTTCTTATTAGGCATCAATTTTATACACATCAGTGTATACATGTCAATCCCAATCGCCCAATTCAGCACACCACCATCCCCACTCCACCGCAGTTTTCCCCCCTTGGTGTCCATATGTCCATTCTCTACATCTGTGTCTCAAATTCTGCCCTGCAAACCGGCTCATCGGTACCATTTTTCTAGGTTCCACATACATGCATTAATATACGATATTTGTTTTTCTCTTTCTGACTTACTTCACTCTGTATGACAGTCTCTAGATCCATCCACCTCTCAACAAATGACTCAATTTCCTTCCTTTTTATGGCTGAGTAATATTCCATTGTATATATGTACCACAACTTCTTTATCCATTCGTCTCTTGATGGGCATTTAGGTTGCTTCCATGACCTGGCTATTGTAAATAGTGCTGCAATGAACATTCGGGTGCATGTGTCTTTTTGAATTACGGTTTTCTCTGAGTATATGCCCAGTAGTGGGATTGCTGGGTCATATGGTAATTCTATTTTTAGTTTTTTAAGGAACCTCCATATTGTTCTCCATAGTGGCTGTATCAATTTACATTCCCACCAACAGTGCAAGAGGGTTCCCTTTTCTCCACACCCTCTCCAGCATTTGTTGTTTGTAGATTTTCTGATGATGCCCATTCTAACAGGAGTGAGGTGATACCTCACTGTAGTTTTGATTTGCATTTCTCTAATAATTAGTGATGTTGAGCATCTTTTCATGTGCTTCGTGGCCGTCTGTATGTCTTCTTTGGAGAAATGTCTATTTAGGTCTTCTGCCCATTTTTGGATTGGGTTGTTTGTTTCTTTAATATTGTGCTGAATGAGCTGTTTATATATTTTGGAGATTAATCCTTTGTCCGTTGATTCGTTTGCAAATATTTTCTCCCATTCTGAGGGTTGTCTTTTCGTCTTGTTTATGGTTTCCTTTGCTGTGCAAAAGCTTTGAAGTTTCATTAGGTCCCACTTGTTTATTTTTGTTTTTATTTCCATTACTCTAGGAGGTGGATCAAAAAAGATCTTGCTGTGATTTATGTCAAAGAGTGTTCTTCCTATGTTTTCCTCTAAGAGTTTTATAGTGTCCAGTCTTATATTTAGGTCTCTAATCCATTTTGAGTTTATTTTTGTGTATGGTGTTAGGGAGTATTCTAATTTCATTCTTTTACATGTAGCTGTCCAGTTTTCCCAGCACCACTTATTGAAGAGACTGTCTTTTCTCCATTGTATATCTTTGCCTCCTTTGTCATAGATTAGTTGACCATAGGTGCGTGGGTTAATCTCTGGGCTTTCTATCTTGTTCCATTGATCTATGTTTCTGTTTTTGTGCCAGTACCATATTGTCTTGATTACTGTAGCTTTGTAGTATAGTCTGAAGTCAGGGAGTCTGATTCCTCCAGCTCCATTTTTTTCCCTCAAGACTGCTTTGGCTATTCGGGGTCTTTTGTGTCTCCATACAAATTTTAAGATGATTTCTTCTAGCTCCGTAAAAAATGCCATTGGTAATTTGATAGGGATTGCATTGAATCTGTAGATTGCTTTGGGTAGTATACTCATTTTCACAATGTTGATTCTTCGAATCCAAGAACATGGTATATCTCTCCATCTGTTGGTATCATCTTTAATTTCTTTCATCAGTGTCTTATAGTTTTCTGCATACAGGTCTTTTGTCTCCCTAGGTAGGTTTATTCCTAGGTATTTTATTCTTTTTGTTGCAATGGTAAATGGGAGTGTTTCCATAATTTCTCTTTCAGATTTTTCATCATTAGTGTATAGGAATGCAAGAGATTTCTGTGCATTAATTTTGTATCCTGCAACTTTACCATATTCATTAAATAGCTCTAGCAGTTTTCTGGTGGCATTTTTAAGATTCTCTATGTATAGTATCATGTCATCTGCAAACAGTGACAGTTTTACTTCTTCTTTTCCAATTTGTATTCCTTTTATTTCTTTTTCTTCTCTGATTGCCGTGGCTAAGACTTCCAAAACTATGTTGAATAATAGTTGTGAGAGTGGACATCCTTGTCTCATTCCTGATCTTAGAGGAAATGTTTTCAGTTTTTCACCGTTGAGAATGATGTTTGCTGTGGGTTTGTTGTATATGGCCTTTATTATGTTGAGGTAGGGTCCCTCTGTGCCCACTTTCTGGAGAGTTTTTATCATAAATGGGTGTTGAATTTTGTCAAAAGCTTTTTCTGCATCTATTGAGATGATCATATGGTTTTTATTCTTCAATTTGTTAATATGGTGTATCACATTGATTGATTTGCGTATATTGAAGAATCCTTGCATCCCTGGGATAAATCCCACTTGATCGTGGTGTATGATCCTTTTAATGTGTTGTTGGATCCTGTTTGCTAGTATTTTGTTGAGGATTTTTGCAACTATATTCATCAGTGATGTTGGTCTGTAATTTTCTTTTTTTGTAGTGTCTTTGTCTGGTTTTGGTATCAGGGTGATGGTGGCCTCATAGAATGAGTTTAGGAGTGTTCCTACCTCTGCAATTTTTTGGAAGAGTTTGAGAAGGATAGGTGTTAGCTCTTCTCTAAATGTTTGATAGAATTCACCTGTGAAGCCATCTGGTCCTGGACTTCTGTTGGAAGATTTTTAATCACAGTTTCAATTTCATTACTAGTGATTTGTCTGTTCATATTTTCTGTTTCTTCCTGCTTCAGTCTTGGAAGGTTATGCCTTTCTAAACATTTGTCCATTTCTTCCAGGTTGTCCATTTTATTGGCATAAAGTTGCTTGTAGTAGTCTCTTAGGATGCTTTGTATTTCTGCGGTGTCTGTTGTAACTTCTCCTTTTTCATTTCTGGTTTTATTGATTTGAGTCCTCTCCCTCTTTTTCTTGATGAGTCTGGCTAATGGCTTATCAATTTTGTTTATCTTCTCAAAGAACCAACTTTTAGTTTTATTGATCTTTGCTATTGTTTTCTTTGTTTCTATTTCATTTATTTCTGCTCTGATCTTTACGATTTCTTTCCTTCTGGTAACTTTGGGTTTCGTTTGTTCTTCTTTCTCTAGTTCCTTTAGGTGTAAGGTTAGATTGTTTACTTGAGATTTTTCTTGTCTCTTTAAATAGGCTTGTATAGCTATAAACTTCCCTCTTAGAACTGCTTTTGCTGCATCCCATAGGTTTTGGGTCGTCGTGTTTTCATTGTCATTTGTCTCTAGGTATTTTTTTATTTCCTCTTTGATTTCTTCAGTGATCTCTTGGATATTTAGTAATGTATTGTTTAGCCTCAATGTGTTTGTCTTTTTTACGTTTTTTTCCCTGTAATTCATTTCTAATCTCATAGCGTTGTGGTCAGAAAAGATGGTTGATATGATTTCAATTTTCTTAAATTTACTGAGGCTTGATTTGTGACCCAAGATGTGATCTATCCTGGAGAATGTTCTGTGCGCACTTGAGAAGAACGTGTAATCTGCTGTTTTGGGTTGGAATGTCCTATATATATCAATTAAATCTAACTGGTCTATTGTGTCATTTAAAGCTTCTGTTTCCTTATTTATTTTCATTTTGGATGATCTGTACATTGTTGTAAGTGAGGTGTTAAAGTCCCCCACTATTATTGTGTTACTGTCAATTTCCTCTTTTATAGCTGTTAGCAGTTGCCTTATGTATTGAGGTGCTCCTATGTTGGGTGCATATATATTTATAATTGTTATATCTTCTTCTTGGATTGATCCCTTGATCATTATGTAGTGTCCTTCCTTGTCTCTTGTAACATTCTTTATTTTAAAGTCTATTTTATCTGATATGAGTATAGCTACCCCAGCTTTCTTTTGATTTCCATTTGCATGGAATATCTTTTTCCATCCCCTCACTTTCAGTCTGTATGTGTCCCTAGGTCTAAAGTGGGTCTCTTGTAGACAGCATATATATGGGTCTTGTTTTTGTATCCATTCAGCCAGTCTATGTCTTTTGGTTGGGGCATTTAATCCATTCACGTTTAAGGTAATTATCGATATGTATGTTCCTATGACCATTTTCTTAATTGTTTTGGGTTTGTTTTTGTATGTCCTTTTCTTCTCTTGTGTTTCCCACTTAGAGAAGTTCCTTTAGCATTTGTTGTAGAGCTGGTTTGGTGGTGCTGAATTCTCTTAGCTTTAGCTTGTCTGTAAAGCTTTTGATTTCTCCATCAAATCTAAATGAGATCCTTGCCAGGTAGAGTAATCTTGGTTGTAGGTTCTTCCCTTTCATCACTTTAAGTATATCATGCCACTCCCTTCTGGCTTGCAGAGTTTCTGCTGAGAAATCAGCTGTCGACCTTGTGGGAGTTCCCTTGTATGTTGTTTGTCATTTTTCCCTTGCTGCTTTCAATAATTTTTCTTTGTCTTTAATTTTTGCCACTTTGATTACTATGTGTCTCGGCGTGTTTCTCCTTGGGTTTATCCTGTATGGGACTCTCTGCGCTTCCTGGACTTGGGTGGCTATTTCCTTTCCCATGTTAGGGAAGTTTTCAACTATAATCTCTTCAAATATTTTCTCTGGTCCTTTCTCTCTCTCATCTCCTTCTGGGACCCCTATAATGCGAATGTTGTTGTGTTTAATGTTGTCCCAGAGGTCTCTTAGGCTGTCTTCATTTCTTTTCATTCTTTGTTCTTTATTCTGTTCCGCAGCAGTGAATTCCACCATTCTGTCTTCCAGGTCACTTATCCGTTCTTCTGCCTCAGTTATTCTGCTGTTGATTCCTTCTAGTGTAGTTTTCATTTCAGTTATTGTATTGGTCATCTCTGTTTGTTTGTTCTTTAATTCTTCTAGGTCTTTGTTAATCATTTCTTGCATCTTCTCAATCTTTGCCTCCATTCTTATTCCGAGATCCTGGATCATCTTCACTATCATTATTCTGAATTCTTTTTCTGGAAGGTTGCCTATCTCCACTTCATTTAGTTGTTTTTCTGGGGTTTTTTCTTGTTCCTTCATCTGGTACATAGCCCTCTGCCTTTTCATCTTGTCTATCTTTCTGTAACTGTGTTTTTTGGTCCACAGGCTGCAGGATTGTAGTTTTTCTTGCTTCTGCTGTCTGCCCTCTGGTGGTGAGGCTATCTAAGAGGCTTGATGGGAGGCTCTGGTGGTGGGTAGAGCTGACTGTTGCTGTCCACGTACATATATTTTGACGCATGAAAAATAGCATGCAATTTTAAAAAGGAAAAGGTGAAATTTGAGGAAAGAGAAGGTCATGTGTAAGGGAAAAGATCTCTGCACACCTAAGCTCTCCCTCTGTAATCCTTGCCCCAATACTCCCAGCAGGATATAACCAAGCGGGAAAAACTGAGCATAAAATGAATTAACATGATATACCTAACTTCACAGTACAATTTTTACTTGAACAAAAACACGCTTTTTAGAAAACATACATGGTACAATAATCAAATAGTACAGAAATAAAATATAGAAATCATGAAGCAAAAACCCAATTAATCGTGGTGATCATCAGAGCATACCACCAACTGTAAATATCTTAATGTAGTTAAAAGTAGGCTGTAAAGATCAACAAATCCAAGCATTATTAGAACTAAAATGGAAAAGAATCTCAGGGTTGGAGACCTTTTCTAGCATCTCAAAATGTATTGTTGTCAGTAAAGAGTCAAGGAAAGTTCCTGAAGTAATTTCTTTTTTACATAGATATTTATAGAGATATGGATGAATGTATATGATGACATCTACATAGATATGGATATCTATGGCTAAGCTTAGCCCTCCTGCCTGGTCTTCCACATTATCACAAAGATATAATAAAAAGAAAAAAAAGTCAATATTCATATTTTGAGGAGAACACTAGGCAGGCACTAAGAAGGACAGAAAGAAATGCAAGAATGGTGAAAAATGAAGCAAGTTGGCAGAGATATTCTTTAGATACAAAAAACTAACAATATCAGATAGAAGAGTTTCATATATTAATGAATGGAAGTTGGGAAGAAATGATAACTTCCAACTTGGATTGTTACAGAGGACTCCAAAATAGATAGGTATTATGAAGTGGATTTTTTTTAAATTGATTGTCTTACAGATGCAAAAAAGAAAAGGGAAACTTTTGGGAGTAAGGGGGTGGAGTCAAGTTTACAAACAGAAGTGTGAGGTCAAGACTGTTCAATATGCATTCAGAGACAGTGCTGGATTAGTTTGCCTAGAGAGCAGAGATCCTAGAGAGGATGCAGGATTAATGTCAGAAAAGGTAGATTCATAACCTACTATGAACTATGCTGAATGTGAGGCTAAAGAGTTGGTAGTTCATCTATTCGGCAATTCGATTTTGAAAGACTTTGATCACAAGGATGATACTACAAAAGTAGTATTTTAGGAATAATATTGGTAGAAATGTAAATGATAGACAAGGAAGGATAAAGATAGAGGTGACCAGGTGAAAGTTGCTACATTAGTTCATGTATGAGATTGTAAGAGTCTGAATTAGGTCTATCAGGCTGATAGTAGTAAGAAAAAAACATAGATGATGCCAAGATTAAATTTAAAGGATTTGGCAAATAGCAAGGGTCCTGGTTATTAAGCTTGAGTGTGGATGCAGGGTACAAACAGCAAGAAGAAAACAAAATAGAATAATGACTCTGATAGATCGGCTATCCTGCAGCCTCAAGCTTTCAGAATGGCACCCCATCAGATAAGGGGTAAGTATTTCTAGAAAAAGAAAAAAGAATAACAACAAAATTGTTAAGAACAGAAGACCTGAAAAGTACACAGAATGTGCAATGATTGGTAGATGTGTTACATAGAATGAAAGGATATTATCTAAATAGTTAGTAATGACTACACCAACCAAGCCAATTTGTGCAAAATCTAAGCTGTCTAGACCAAGCAACAGAAAAAGATTTAGGAGAGAGAAGAAATAAGAAAATTAAGCAAATGGCAAGCAGCCAAGGAGACAAGCAAAACAAGTGGCAGGGGAGAATAGAAACACTGGAAGTAACAAACAGCTGTCACATTGACAAAAAAGAATTGAGTTAACAATGGAGATAGAGGTGGTAGTACAGCTCTGAAGTCTAGTATGACTACAAAATTCAATGTTGTTCATTTAATCACCATTACAGTGACTATTTCCAGGAACAAAAATTAAGAATCCATGTAGTAAGCAGTCCAGATTTACTTATAAAGGCAATGGATAGAATGCTAGATATATGACACCTAAGAAGGAAGGAAGGAGAGAAATTAAGTGAAAAGAGAATTCAAGCCATATAAATCATCTCCCTAGGCCCCTGCTATCTTATAGGAATGTTCTTCCTTGGGATCTTCCTATAGCACCCAACTTCCCTTCATTCAGTCCCTGCACAAATGTCACCTCTCCAACCTCACTAGCTAAGTGAACCACTCACTCAGTCAGCTCAGTCACTCTTTAACTCCCTAATATGTTTTTGTTTTCTTTATAGAACTTACCGCTATCTGAAATTATATTATGCCTTTATTTTTTAATATTTTATTTTCTGCCTTGGCCTAGGGCAAGCACATCATCTTTCTTGCTCATCACTGCATTATACAGCTTTGAAAAGTGCCTAAATGTTTGTTGACTGAATGGATAACAACATTTTCGCATTGATGTTCTAATTCACACAAACCTAGGTTGAAATTCTGACTCATCTGTCTATAGTTTTGTAGTAGACATGTGCTTTCTTTCTTCCCAGCATATTCTGGAGAAGCTCCCATCCCTAATCACAGTCTAAGTGGCTCAGGAGACTCGCTTCACCTTCCAGCTCCAAGGGTGGCAACAAACATAGGATGGGTCACTCAGAGAACCCAATCACCCTGGCCACAGTGGTTTGTTCATGGATTGGCATGGAGTCCAAATTAAGTCAATTCAGACTAATTCCCAGGGCTTTCTCTGGAGCTATCCAGTACATGTACTCTCTGGGATCTCTTACAATTAAAATCTAAGCTTGGAGTCACCAGCAACCCCTTTTGTTACTGCGTGGAAGTAGATGCCAGAAAATAAATCCGACATGGAGGGAAATCTAAAAGATGTGAAAAAAAAGACAAATTTCTGATGACAAGGTTTGAATCCCTGGATCTAATGATGCTCACAACTTTCCAAGAATGTGAGACAATCAAAACCATTGTTTAAGCTAATTTGAGTTGGATTTCTCTCACTGGCAATAGAAAGAGTGCTGACTAGTCAAAATTGTGAGGATTTGGGAGAGTCGCAATTCAGTTATTTGCAAAGCAGTGATAATAACACTTGTGGGTTGTGGAGAAAAATCAATAATAGTTCAAATTATAAAACATAAAATAATAACAAAATACCGAACACATAGTAGATAATAAATGGTAAAAGTGGCTCATGAATTTTTTATAAAAGATATACTAGCAAGAGCAGCAGCAGCAGAGTTAACAGTTTGTGGGACATAATTGCTTGTGTTCAAAATAAGTGGTAGAAAAACATTTTAATGTCAGATCTGTCCATAAGAGAGAGGGCTGATGTGAGCTAAATTTGGCAATCCAACATGGAGGGAAATCTAACAGATGTGAAAAAAAAGACAGATTTCTGATGACAAGGTTTGAATCCCTGGATCTAATGATGCATGAAATCTAAAACAATGGAAGAGAGAAGATAAATCATACACAGATATGGATGAGAGGAAAAAACAAAAACGTCAGCAAAGGTCAGCAAATTAGGGACATGAGTTGATAAGAAGTTATAGAGAAATGAGCTTTGAAATAATAGAGACAAAAAAATACATATGCAGGTGAGTAAGGGACAGTTGAGATAATATTGCAATCATATGCACTCATCCTGTCACAGAGACCCTGACTTGATTCACTGGACCAATGACATATTTTTGAAATGTCAGAAACTTTACCTAATGTAGTGTATCTTGAATTAATTTACCCAAATAATTAATCAAAGCTAGGTACAGACATCCTCTTGAAATGTGAACTATTTTCTTTCTCAAGATAAAAGCAAAGCTTTAAACAGTTATCCTCAGTCTGAAAGAGAAAATGACTACCTGTACATGACTTGAAAAGAGCTAGCCATGGAACTAGCTAAAGGATCAGCAGAGTGTGCAGTCCTCTACATCAAAAGGGCAGCTGGTCACAGTGTTTGCAATTTTTTAAATTAACTAAATACTGTTGAGCATTATTGTATCAAGCAACTATGTGAGCAGCTCTCAGTGAGAAGATGAATGTAATTCCCTATCGTGTTCAAAGGTAATTGAAAATAAATAAAAATGTATATATGAGAGAGACCTTCAAGATGGTGGAGAAGTAAGATGCGGACATCACCTTCCTGCAAATACATCAGAAATACATCTATATATGGAACAATTCCTACAGAACACCTGCTGAACACTGGCAGAAGACCTCAGACTTCCCAAAAGGCAAGAAACTACCCATGTACATGGGTAGGGCATAAGAAAAAAGAAAAAAACAGTGACAAAAGAACAGCAACAGGACCTGCACCTCTGGGAGGGAGCTGTGAAGGAGGAAAAGTTTCCACACACTAGGAAGCCCCTTCACTGGCAGAGACTGTGAGGGCGGAGGGGGGAAGCTTCAGAGCCATGGAGGAGAGTGCAACAACAGGGGTGCAGAGGGCAAAGCGGAGATATTCCCGCACAGAGAATCAGTGCCGACCAGCACTCACCAGCCTGAGAGGCTTGTCTGCTCACCTGCTGGGGCAGGAGGGGCTGGGAGCTGAGCCTCGGGCTTCGGAGGTCAGATCCAAGGGAGACGACTGGGCTTGGCTGCGTGAACACAACCTGAATGGGGCTAGTGTGCCGCAGCTAGCTGGGAGGGAGTCCGGGAAAAAGTCTGGAACTGCCTGAGAGGCAAGAGACCATTGTTTTGGGGTGCACGAGGAGATCGGATTCAGAGCACTACCTAAATGAGATACAGAGACAGGCGCGAGCCACGGCTATCAGTGCAGACACCAGAGATGGGCATGAAATGCTAAGGCTGCTGCTGCAGCCACCAAGAAGCCAGTGTGCAAGCACAGGTCGCTCTCCATACCTCCCCGCCTGGGAGCCTGTGCAGCCCACCACTGCCAGGGTCCCATGATCCAGGGACAACTTCCCTGGGAGAGCACATGGCACTCCTCAGGCTGTTGCACGGTCACGCCAGCCTCTGCCACCACAGGCTCGCCCTGCATTCCGTACACCTCCCTCCCCCCGGCCTGAGTGAGCCAGAGCCGCCTAATCAGCTGCTACTTTAACCTCATCCTTTCTGAGCGAAGAACAGACGCCCTCTGGCAACCTACACACAGAGGCAGGGCTAATCCAAACCTGAACCCCAGGAGCTTTGCAAACAAAGAAGAGAAAGGGAAATTTCTTCCAGCACCCTCAGGAGCAGCGGATTGAATCTCCCCAATGAACTTGATGTACCCTGCATCTGCGGAATATCTGAATAGACAATGAATAATCCCAAAATTGAGGTGGTGGACTTTGGGAGCAACTGTAGAATTTGGGTTTCCTGTATGCAACTGACTGGTTTCTGGTTTTATGTTTATCTTAGGTTACTATTTACAGTTAATTATCATTGGTAGATTTGTTTATATATTTGGTTGTTCTCTTCCTTTTTTAAATTTTTTTTTCCTTTTTCTCTTTTTGTGACTGTGTATGGGTATGCTTCTTTGTGTGATTTTGTCTGTGTAGCTTTGCTTTTACCATTTCTTCTGGGTTCTGTCTGTCCATCTTTTCCTTTTTTTTTTTTTTTTTTTTTTTTAGTATAGATTTTAGCATTTGTTATCACTGGTGGATTTGTTTTTGGTTTGGTTCCTCTCTTCTTTCTTTCCTTTTTCTTTTTAAAATTTTTTTTTATTTTTAATAAATTTTTACTTTTTATTTTATTTATTTTTTCTTTCTTTTTTTCCCCTTTTTCTTCTCAGCCTTGTGGCTGACAGGGTCTTGGTGCTCTGACCGGGTGTCAGGCCAGTGCCTCTGAGGTGGAAGAGCCTAGTTCAGGACATTGGTCCACCAGAGACCTCCCAGCTCCACAAAATATCAAATGGCAAAAGCTCTCCCAGAGATCTCCATCTCAATGCTAGGACCCAGCTCCACTCAACAACCAGCAGGCTACAGTGCTGGACACCCTATGCCAAACAACTAGCAAGACAGGAACACAACCCCACCCATTAGAAGAGAGGTTACTTAAAATCGTAATAAGGTCACACACACCCCAAAACACACCATCAGACACAGTCCGGCCCACCAGAAAGACAAGATCCAGCCTCATCCAGAACACAGGCACCAGTCCCCTTCATCAGGAAGCCTACACAACCCACTGAACCAACCGTACCCACTGGGGGCAGACACCACAAACAACTGGAATTACAAACCTGCAAACTGTGAAAAGGAGACCCAAAACACAGTAAGTTAAGCAAAATGAGAAGACAGAGAAACACAGCAGATGAAGGAGCAAGGTAAAAACCCACCAGACCAAACAAATGAAGAGGAAATAGGCAGTCTACCTGAAAAAGAATTCAGAATAATGTTAGTAAAGATGACCCAAAATCTTGGAAATAGAATGGAGAAAATACAAGAAACATTTAATAAGGACTTCGAAGAACTAAAGAGCAAACAAACAATGATGAACAACAAAGAAAATGAAATTTAAAATTCTGTAGAAGGAATCAATAGAAGAATAACTGAGGCAGAAGAATGGATACATGACCTGGAAGATAAAATAGTGGAAATGACTACTGCAGAGCACAATAAAGAAAAAAGAATGAAAAGAATTGAGGACATTCATAGAGACATCTGGGACAACATTAAACACACCAACATTCAAATTATAGGGGTTCCAGAAAAGAAGAGAAAAAGAAAGCAACTGAGAAAATATTTCAAGAGATTATAGTTGAAAATTTCACTAATATGGGAAAGGAAATAGTCAATCAAGTCCAGAAAGCACAGAGAGTCCCATACAGGATAAATCCAAGGAGAAACACGGCAAGACACATATTAATCAAACTATCAAAAATTAAATACAAAGAAAAAATATTAAAAGCAGCAGGGGAAAAACAACGAATAATATACACGGAATCCCCATAAAGTTAACAGCTGAAATTTCAGCAGAAACTCTGCAAGCCAGAAGGGAGTGGGAAGACATATTTAAAGTGATGAAAGGGAAAAACCTACAACCAAGATGACTCTACCTAGCAAGGATCTCATTCAGATTGGACAGAGAAATTAAAATCTTTACAGACAAGCAAAAGCTAAGAGAATTCAGCACCCCACAAACCAGGTTTACAATATTAGCTAAAGGAACTTCTCTAGGCAGGAAATACAAGAGAAGGAAAAGACCTACAATAACAAACCCAAAACAATTAAGAAAATGGTAATAGGAACATACATACAGATAATTATGTTAAATGTAAATGGATTAAATGCTCCCACCAAAAGACATAGACTGGCTGAATGGATACAAAAACAAGATCCATATATATGCCATCTACAAGGGGCCCACTTCAGACCTAGGGACACATACACACTGAAAGTGAGGGGATGGAAAAAGATATTCCATGCATATGGAAATCAAAAGAAAGCTGGAGTAGCAATTCTCACACCAGACAAAATTGACTTTAAAATAAAGACTATTACAAGAGACAAAGAAGGGCACTACATAATGATCAAGGGATATATACAAGAAGAAGATATAACAATTGTAAATATTTATGCACCCAGCATAGGAGCACCTCAACACATAAGGCAAATGCTAACAGCCATAAAAGGGGAAATCAACAGTAACACAATATAGTACGGAACTTTAACACCCCACTTTCACCAAAGGACAGATCATCCAAACTGAAAATAAATAAGGAAACACAAGCTTAAATGATACATTAAACAAGATGGACTTAATTGGTATTTATAGGACATTCCATCCAAAAACAACAGAATACACTTTCTTCTCACATGTTCATGGAACATTCCCCAGGATAGATCATATCTTGGGTTACATATCAAGCCTTGGTAAATTTAAGAAAATTGAAATGTATCAAGTGTCATTTCCAACCGCAATGCTATGAGACTAGATATCAGTCACAGGAAAAATTCTGTGAAAGATAAAAACACATAGAGGCTAAATAATACATTATTTTAATGTAATTTAATAACCAAGACATCACTGAAGAATTCAAAGAGGAAATCAAAAACTACCTAGAAACAAATGACAATGAAAATATGATGACCAAAACCTATGGGATGCAGCAAAAGCAGTACTAAGAGGGAAGTTTATCTCAATAAAATCCTACCTCAAGAAACATGAAACATCTCGAAAAAACAACCTAAGCTTACATCTGCAGCAATTAGAGAAAGAAGAACAAAATAACCCCAAAGTTAACAGAAGGAAAGAAATCATAAGGATCAGATCAGAAATAAATGAAAAAGAAATGAAGAAAATGATAGCAAAGATCAATAAAACTAAAAGCTGTTTCTTTGAGATGACAAACAAAATTGATAAACCATTAGTCAGACTCATCAACAAAAAAAGGGAGAAGACTCAATAGAATTAAAAATGAAAAAGGAGAAGTAACAACTGACACTGCAGAAATACACAGGATCATGAGAGATTAGTACCAGCAACTATGCCAATAAACTGGACAACCTGGAAGAAATGGAAAAATTCTTAGAAAAGCACAAACTTCTGAGACTGAACAAGGAATAAATAGAAAATATAAGCAGATCAATCACAAGCACTGATATTGAGACTGTGATTAAAAATCTTCCAACAAACAAAAACCCAGGACCAGATGGGTCACAGGCGAATTCTACTAAATATTTAAAGAAGAGCTAATACCTATCCTGCTCAAACTCTTCCAAAATATAGCAGAGGGAGGAACACTCCCAAACTCATTCTACAAGGCCACCATCACCCTGATACCAAAACCAGACAAAGATGTCACAAAGAAAGAAAACTACAGGCCAATATCACTGATGAACATAGATGCAAAAATCCTCAACAAAATACTAGCAAACAGAATCCACCAGCACATTAAAAGGATCATACACCATGATCAAGTGGGGCTTACCCCAGGAATGCAAGGATTCTTCAATATACACAAACCAATCAATGTAATAAACCACATTAGCAAATTGAAGGAGAAAAACCATATGATCATCTCAATAGAGGCAGAAAAACCTTTCGACAAAATTCAACACCCTTTTATGATAAAAACCCTCCAGAAAGTAGGCATAGAGGGAACTTACCTCAACATAATAAAGGCCATATATGACAAACCTACAGCCAACATCATTCTCAATGGTGAAAAACTGAAATCATTTCCACTAAGATCAGGAACAAGACAAGGTTGTCCACTCTCACCACTGTTATTCAACATAGTTTTGGAAATGTTAGCCACAGCAATCAGAGAAGAAAAAGAAATAAAAGGAATCCAATTTGGAAAAGAAGAAATAAAGCTGTCACTCTTTTCAGATGACATGATGCTATACATAGAATATCTTAAAGATGCTACCAGAAAACTCCTAGAGCTAATCAATGAATTTGGTAAAGTATCAGGATACAAAATTAATGCACAAAAATCTCTTGCATTCCTATACACTAATGATGAAAAATCTGAAAGAGAAATTAAGGAAACACTCCGATTTACCATTGCAACATAAAGAATAAAATAACTAGGAATAAACCTACCTAAGGAGACAAAAGACCCATATGCAGAAAACTATAAGACACTGATGAAAGAAATTAAAGATGATACCAACAGATGGAGAGATATACCATGTTCTTGGATTGGAAGAATCAACATTGTGAAAATGAATATACTACCCAAAGCAATCTACAGATTCAATGCAATCCCTATCGAACTACCATTGGCATTTTTCAAAGAACTAGAACAAAAACTTTCACAATTTGTATAGAAACAAAAAAGACCCCAAAACAATAACCAAAGCAATCTAGAGAAAAAAAAGGAGCTGGAGGAATCAGGCTCCCTGACTTCAGATAATACTAAAAACGTACAATAATCAAGACAGTATGGTACTGGCACAAAAACAGAAACATAGATCAAAGGAACAGGATAGAAAACCCAGAGATGAACCCATGCACATATGGTCACCTTATCTTTGATAAAGGAGGCAAGCATATATAGTGGAGAAAAGACAGCCTCTTCAATAAGTGGTGCTGGGAAAACTGGACAGCTATATGTAAAAGAATGAAATTAGAACACTCCTTAACACCGTACACAAAAATAAACTCAAAATGGATTAAAGACCTAAATGTAATGCCAGACTGTATAAAACTTTTAGAGGAAAACATAGGCAGAACACTCTATGACATTAATCACAGCAAGATCCTTTTTGACTCACCTCCTAGAGAAATGGAAATAAAAACAAAAATAAAGAAATGGGACTTAATGAAACTTAAGAGCTTTTGCACAGCAAAGGAAACCATAAACAAGACGGAAAGACAACTCTGAGAATGGGAGAAATTATTTGCAAATGAAGCAACTGACAAAGGATTAATCTCCAAAATTTACAAGCAGCACATGCAGCTCAATATTTAAAAAACAAACAACCCAATCCAAAAATGGACAGAAGACCTAAATAGACATTGCTCCAAAGACGGTATACATATTGCCAACAAACATATGAAAGGATGCTCAACTTCACTAATCATTAGAGAAATGCAAATCAAAACTACAATGAGGTATCACCTCACACCAGTCAGAGTGGCCATCATCAAAAAATCTACAAACAGTAAATGCTGGAGAGGGTGTGGAGAAAAGGGAACTCTTGCACTGTTGGTGGTAATGTAAATTGATATGGAGAACAGTATGGAGGTTCCTTAAAAAACTAAACATAGAACTACCATACAACCCAGCAATCCCACTACTAGGCATATACCCTGAGAAAACCATAATTCAAATTGAGTCATGTACCGCAATGTTCATTGCAGTTCTGTTTACAATAGCCAGGACATGGAAGCAACCTAAGTGTCCATCAACAGATGAATGGATAAAGATTATATGGCACAAATATACAATGGAATATTACTCAGTCATAAAAAGAAATGAAATTGAGTTATTTGTAGTGAGGTGGATGGACCTAAAGATTGTCATACTGAGTGAAGTAAGTCAGAAAGAGAAAAAAAGTGCCATATGCTAACACATATATATGGAAACTAAAAAAATAACAAACAAACCATGGTTCTGGAGAACCTAGCAGCAGGACAGGAATAAATACACAGACGTAGAAAATGGACTTGAGGACACGTGGAGAGGGAAAGGTAAACTGGGATGAAGTGAGAGAGTGGCATGGACTTATATATACTAACAAATGTAAAATATATAGCTAGTGCAAAGCAACTGCATAGCCCAGGGAGATCAGCTCGGTGCTTTGTGACCACCTAGAGGGGTGGGATAGTGAGTGTGGGAGGGAGATGCAAGAGGGAGAGGATATGGTGATATATGTATATGTATAGCTGATTCACTTTGTTATAAATCAGAAACTAACACACCATTGTAAAGCAATTATACTCTAATGAAGATTTAACAATAAATAAATAAATAGATTCTTTGCTCATTTAAAAAAATGTATATATGAGCAAATGCAATTAATTTATTGACAAGTATTTTCTGATGAGTATTTTGAAGTAAGAAACATCAGAGAAGAATAACACAGCAACTTACAAGATAATTCAGAAAACTTTGAAGCCAAAGAAGTAGAGCCTTTTCTAATGAATCCAGATGGAAGTCAAAACCCCACTAGTCCTCTAAAATCTAGTCCCAATGCCTGTTAGAGCATTCTTCACTATAAAGTAACTCTTTGTTTACTTTTGTTTTCCCATCCACCTCCATTAACCGAGTCCCAAAATTGTGACTTCCTTAAAAGCACATCCTTGTAAACCTAGAACATAATAAAAACCATGGCACCAGGCAGGTGAGCAATAAGAGAATGACAACTAAATGAATGAGTACAGCCAATTTGAGGTGTTTTACATTGCTATTCAAATGAATCTATTTTGGCAAACCTTACTATTATCCTGGCAGCTGCCAGTGAATCAAGTTCACGTGATTTTTAAGAGAATAAGAGTGAATTGATTGTTTTAGCATTTGCTAATCTTGAAATTTCTCATAGCTTAGAAAATGCCATCATCTAGGAGCTTCCAAAGATATTTTCTCCTTATTACTTACACAGTACAAGCTAATTCATGGATGAATGAAAAACATGTTTTGCCTTTACCATCTTTTCATATGTTTAGTGAAAGTTAATTTCAGAACTGTATGCTTAGCTGAAGAAAGCAAAGCTATTCTACTGCTATAATATTGAAGAACTCACCCCAAGGAAGCAGGGTTAGTGTCTGTTAATATTTTTATCATTTTCCTTCTCTCCATTGTTACCTTATTAATTCAACTAATGGACCAGAGTGTTTTTCAAAATATGAAATGCTATTAAGCAGAGTTCTGAGGAAAGTTGATTCATCTGAAGGAATAACATAAGAGTTCTAAGTTCAATACAATATTATAAAGGCAATTTCTGTAATATTGCATATACTTAGAATTCAGAGTCAAATGTTATTGAAAACTTAAGGGGAAATTGTGACCTGAAGTCAATATGCAGAATTGTTAATATAGAATAATGAGTGGTTAAGAGCACAGACTTGAAGCGTGTGTGTCTGAGCTTGAATCCACCACTTGTAGGTATAGAACCTGAACAAGTTAATTTATCTCTCTAAACAGCTTTGTTATCTGTAAAATGAGAATAACAATAATAATGCCCACCTACAGATTAGATAGTCCATGTGAAATAGAGCGTTCAGTACCTTTTTAGTTAATACTATTATTATTATTATTGCCTTATGATTTTGAAGATATTTTAGGCCTCAGGCTTAGTCAAGTCTTTCTAAAGCTCCCTAATATACACATTGAAATAGGGGTTATCCCTCCTTCACACTCAACAAACTCCAGGCTAATGAAGTAGATGTATGTTTCCTGAGTCAATAAAGAATAAATTATTTAGAATTGGATAATATTAACAGATGAAAGGACACAGGCATCTATACAGAGGAGGAAAAAAAGAGGTTTTTTCCAGAAGGTAAGAGAACCACTTGGTAAAATGTTCTTCAACCCAGAAATGCAGAACACAGTGCTGAGTGAGTACTAACTCAAAACGTTGCCCTGAAGCTTACTTTCTTGAAGATTAACTAATGGGAGTGTGTGTGTGTGCACGTGCGTGTACTCATGTACATTTAATAATTTCATTTTTTTCATAAAGGAAATAAAAAATGCACAGATACAGGACCCCCAGGTAAGGTTGTCAGATTTAGTAAATAATAATACAGCACACCAAGGTGAATTTGAATTTCAGATAAACACTTGATAATTTTAGTAAAAGTATGTCCCAATCATACCCCTGGGTTGGTATCCTGGAAGGTGGAGGTACTCAATATCAGATTAATATGGTTAGCCCTGCCCCAGAACCAGTGGAAGAAGAGAGGATGAACTTTGTGAAAGTTCCAATTAAATGAGATTTCCCAGGAAGAGGTCAGAAAAAGTTAGGGACATAATCACCATAACAACCTCAGTAGACAAGAGGTTGCATAGATATTCTCAAACATTATTTCGAGCTTTGTGAGACCTTCAGACACCACAAAACTTTGATTTAAGTTCTTAGCACATAGTAGGCCTCAATAAATAGATTTTATTCAATAATTAGAAACAAAAGTATCATCAAATTTTATGG
Organism: Balaenoptera musculus; assembly: GCF_009873245.2. Taxonomy (NCBI): domain Eukaryota; kingdom Metazoa; phylum Chordata; class Mammalia; order Artiodactyla; family Balaenopteridae; genus Balaenoptera; species Balaenoptera musculus. Next base: position 47,912,132 of record NC_045801.1, on the reverse strand, counting down.
TTAATTTTTTTCTCAAGGTAAACAGCAGCATGCTTTTCTGTTCAATTGGTACTGAAAAGTTGGCAGGTGTTAAAGAAAAGACCCGTAAATTCACTGCCTGCTTTCATAACATTGTATAAAGCTTTTAAAAATAATTCACCTATCTATATTTAAGCTTTTATTGTGGTCCTGCTATTACATCACTAGAACCTTTTAGAACCATTTTCTCCAGTCCTTTCATATTCTAAGTGTCTGTGCAGAAGTCAAACTTATGCATTTGGAATTGAGATTAAATTTCCTGAATGCTTTTGGCATTGCTGAGTGCTGTCATTCTCATCACTGTTCAGCACCAATGCCATTGGATAAAGTAGAAAAAAAGTTAAAATATTGCAGCAACTGAGTGATATGTGGGACACAGAGCTGTAATAGTGACAGAGCTTGAAGCACAGTCTTACTGGATATGACAGAGCATGTAATGCACCTGAAATTGGGACCCATGTAGTGACTAACAGTTTCAATTTTCTGAGTTTTATAGAATTCTGTATTATGTTTGACAGCTCTGTTTCACACCAATGGCTGGTTCCATAATGCTAACAAAGTAAAGTTGAGAAAATGTCACTAAAAAAAAGAGAATGCAAAAGGTGTATGCAAGCTTCAAGTCCATAAAATATAATTTCCTATGGGAAATTCCTGGCTTCGAATTGTTATGACATTTTTGGAGTATGCAACTGCAAAACTTGGCTCTTCCCCATGCATATATTGAAAAGTTTATTCAAGGGTACAAATTGGAGGTGGGAAGGAGGGAGGCATGGTGCTGCTGGACCTGTCTGTGATCTCCCCCAGTGCATTTTTCTACTCCTTAGCTTCCTCAACACCCTCCACATCTGCTCTTAAGACTCGGGATTGTTACATTCACAGAAGAGATTTTCCCCCCCAATGAGGTTAAAACATAAGATTAGGTTCTAGCAAGACTGAGACAGGTAACGAATCTCATTGGTCATCCCCTCCATCTACCCCCTGGCAACTTCCAAATGTGGTGAGGAATTGAGTTGTGCTAGACTGTATATAAAAATGAGAATCTCCTGCCCCAGTTAAATTATTCCAGGGATACTCTCCTGCCATACCCAGCTGCCTGTGGTGCAGAGAGGTCCAGCCCTCTTATGTCGTCCCAGAAAGAATGTTCCCAAGGACATGTGAAAAGGTAACCGGGAGCAGAATCTTATAACCTAGTCTCTGCCTTCTCTTCCTTTTCCAACTTTCTTCCTGCTTCAGCCAAATCTACATTGGCATTGTGAGTCCCCCTGTTTTTCTAGCCTCCCAATCCACAGCCGGTTTCCTTTTGTATATGCAGCCATTTGTCAGAGTGATAATTATCTGGTAGCTGCTCCTCTGACCGGGCCTCAGGGCCCTGTCTGGTGAGCTGCTCCCAAAGGCAGCCCTGGGGAGAGTTTTCTGTCATTTCCTGGGTCTTGCCTTCCTAATTCTGATCCCAGAGGGGTGGAGGTGGACACCTGTTCTCAATTCCATAACAATAATGACTTGTAATTTAAAAACACATCATAATCAGGCATTGTATCATGATGGACAGAGTTCAGGCTTTGACATCAGAAAATCAAGGATTTGAAATCCTGACTCAGGCCCTAACTAGCCATGTGACCTTGCCAAGTTTACTTAACCTTCCCGATCCTCAGTTTCTACACTGAAAAATGGAGGTACAGTACTGATGCTGTGCCTATAAGGAGAAGAGTGAAATGAAGATTTGTATAGTATATATTGTAACTCTGCCCCCAAAATGAGGTTTTCTGATTACAAAATATACTTCATTTTATACACTGCTATCTTTCACCTTCCTTCCTGAAAAAATTAGGGGTTAGAAAGTTTCTATTATCTGTCCACTCATCCTCTATGCTGTTATTTTGTACTCAAAGGAACATTTTTTGCAAGATTGTTGAAGTACTCAGTGCAACTCCATTAGGGAAATCAATTATGTGTTATACGACATTGCCCCAATGGGAATATTTGTGCTTATGAAATTCACTGGTCTCCTGGGTTTCCTGTTTTTATTTTATTATTAAATGCAATTGAAATCTACCTACAACAAATGTTATTCATTATTAAAAGGCAAAGATATTTTATTTAAAAGAAACACACTGTTTACTGCCTATGTGTTTGTTTATGGGATCTTCTGAAGTCACTAAATTCAGATGTATTACAGCAGTCTGCTCTCTCATACTGCTGTATGCATCCTCATCTAAAGGGGCACAGAGGTAAAGTCATTTGGTAAGCCATGTTTCTACAGAAATCCAGACCAAAATGTATATCAGCCATAGCATACAATAATGATACAGTGATTGCTTATACTGTTAAGCTGCCCAAAATTTGTCTTCCTTTAGTCCTTTAAAATGCTTAAGGGAATCCCCGGTGTCTGGGTCCTGGGCACTTGTCATCAATAACAAACGATACTCTCAAAAGTCAAGACAATGTAGCCAGAAACCATACACCATATTTCCTGCTGAGAAGTCATTTTCAGAAACACTTCTTAGAAAGTGCGTTTCTGAAAATCAAAGTAATCCAAGATATATTTCCATCATTATTTATTGGTGTTAACTGCAACAACCATATATCTTATCTTGTAAATGTTTATTTTTATAAAGGTACTCTCATTAGCTTTCTATACCGACCATGAGTATTTGAAAGCTTACTTGATAGGACTGTAAAAATTAGGGGAACAATAGTAACAACTTCCACTATTGGACAAATAATACATACCAGACATACTTTAATTTAATCCTTACAACAACCTTAGTAGGTAAGAGTTATTACTGCAAATATTACAAATAATGAAACATTTTTTATTTATTTTCACTTATTTAATTTATTTATTCTTATCATTTTCTTATTTCTTATAAATAAGGAACCTGAGACTCTCAGAAGATAAGTAACTAATCTTCATTGCTACTGCTAAAGCCAAATCCAATTTCAAGTTTTAATTCTAGAGTAGAACCAAAACATGAGAATCATTTTGACAGTCATTTAGACAGTCAGTTCAACCTCAATACCCAAAGCGAGGGTCAATCTGGACTGCCTTCCAGAGTCAGACAGGTAAATAAAAGAGATTCTGCTGTTAAAACAACAGGAAATGGTAGAGTCTGTGGCAGAACTGGAGGTATGGGTCCCCTCTAAAGGCATTCAGATTCAACATATTCATAACACTTTATCAATGAAACTAAATACATTTAGTGACCAGCTTCAATCCACAGACAATGTGCTTAAAACTCTCAATGTCTAGACTGATTTTAGGGGGAAATGGAGCCATGTTTCACCATGGAATATTTCAGAATATTCTTTGCCATTTATAAATACTGACTCTATGACCGGTAGAAATAAAGCAGATATGAAAATAGAAGAGAGTGAACTGTTAGTTTTCAAGGAAGAGATGATTAGAAAAGAATATCAGTATGATTAGAAACAAATGTTACAGTTTAATTAACAGAAAAATCAATAGTACCCAAGGATATTAAAGAGTAACATTACAGAGAATAAGAGTTGATGCAAAAATTTATTCCCATATTTGAAAACAATTACAATGATATAAGCAATTCATCATATTCCCAACTACCATAAAAGAGCATATTTGAGGTGGGGAGGGGGTAAAAAGCAGAGGGGAGAAGGCGAGGTTGTTGAGGAAGCAACTAACATGTATGCTTGCTATGTGTCATGTTTTGTACTAGGGATTTCATCCATTCTAAGATTACTAATTTAAAAAATGAAAGAATACTAACAAATATTTATAAAATCTCACAGTGTACAAAGGCAAAATCATTCTTAAAAATTAGGAACATATACAATTACAATAATAAAAAGTATCATCAATTTGTTTGTCACCTCCTATAATATCAGACCACATAACTAAAGGAAATGTCAGGAAAACTTGCTACAGAATTTTGGATACAAAATATTTACATCAACATGTTGCTACAGCAGATATCTTACAAAAATACCCCGTAAACCAGCAGTTAAGAGGTATTATAGTTTGTAAATTTAGAAATAGCTGTGTTTTTTACAGCTGCATTGTAATGTCACAATACTAATACTTCAAGTTTTATAAAGTATTAGCTAATAGCGGACCTAACATCTTCATCTTACATTATCTCTGCATAAATGACACATCTTTTCATAATAAAAGTCAACAAGGTCCTGGCATGTTTCCTAAGGTTAATGGCTATTGACATCAATATAGTGAAAAGTGAACTAGGTTTGGGAATTTGCCAAACTAAAGAAATCTGTGAGATGCCTCTTGGATATTCACCACAACAAAGAGTGACAATTATCAAAAAAAAAAAAAAAAAAAAAAAGATTGCTGGGGAAGGTATCCAGAGTCACTTGGTAAAAAGGTTAGCTTTTTCATTGTCTAAAGAGAAAGGTGAACAAAGTATAGAGAAAGGTGGAGTCAATATGGTGGACTAGGAGGATGCAAAGTTCAAGTCTCTGCACAACTAGGGCACCTACCAGGAACTGGTGGGGGACCATGGGCACCTAAGGTGATGAGAGGAACCCCCAGCAATTGGGTAAGATGTGGGGGGTAATGAGAGGGGAAGATAAGTGGAGGCCAGATGGGACCAGTGCCCCTGAGGGACAGCCGAGGAAGGGAGAAGGATCCCACACCTGGAGGGAGAAAGGGGAGCACTTTTGGGAAGACAGAGGATAAGAAGGGAGCATGGTCAGCATTTCCTCTGCCCACTTAGGCCCCAGGGAGCCTGCTGAAATCCCGGGCCTGATCCTCTGCCCACTGAGGCCCCCTCCAGCTGCGTGGGTCCTGAGGGAGTGTGAGGGAGAGAAGGGGGAGCAAAAATAAAGGCCAGACCAATGGGAATGGCACCCCTGAGAGGCAGCTGGGGGAGGGGAGGAGTTTCCATACATGGAGGGACCCACCCATGGTCAGGAGTTCAGCACCGATGGGGGATACCCTCGTGGGGGTGGTGGAGGAATGGAAGGGAGTGTGACCAGTGCTTTCCCTGCCCACTTGGGCACCAGGGAACCTGTTGGGCTCCTGGATCTAATCTCCAGCCCTTGGAGGCTCCCTCTGTCAGCACAGAGCTTAAGTCCTGACCCTACACCCCCACCCAGGACCCTACCTCTACACATGGCACTCTGAGACCCACTCTGAGACCTCTTCAACTGTGCAGGACCTAAACCCTGCCCACACACCCTCATCCAAGGCCTTACCTCCAGACTTTAGAACTCCACACTCCCCAGGCCCCCATCAAGCCGTGCTGCCTTTCCCCCACCACTTGCAAGCCTGGAGCCTAGGCCCAGCCCCATACTTAAATGTCACCCCACCTAGGCCCTGCCGACACCCTAAACCCCACCCCTGCCTAAGTTCCACCCTCTGCCTAAGCTCCGCACCCCACAGCCAAGGCCTTTTCTGGCCTTTTTTTTTCCTTTTTTGATTTTTTTTTCTTTTTTTTCCTTTCTTTATTTTTTTTTCTTCTTTTAGGGTGTGGTTCTGCTTTATCTAGTAGTTGCTGATTCATTTATATTTTGATTTTTTCTAATAAATTTTTTATTTTTCTAATTTTATTTTATACTTTATACATTGGTATTGTTCTTCTCCCTTTGGCTTATTCCCTTTTTTCTTTTCTTTTCTTTTTCTTTTTTTTTTTCCTCTGTTGTGTTTCTGTTTTACCTCGTTGTAGTTGTTTCAATTATATTTTTATTTTTTCTAATATATTTGTTGTCTTTCTAATTTTATTTTATGTTTTATTATTTGTTATTGTACTGGTCCTTATTTTTCTTTTCTTTTGCCACACCAAGTGGCTTGCAGGATCTTGGTTCCCAGGTCAGGAGTTGGGCCTGAGCTTCTCTGATGGGAGAACCAAGTCCAACCTGCTGGACTAACAGAGAACCTCAGATGCCAGGGTATATTAATTGGAGTGAGGTATCTCTGAGGTCCTCAACTCTGCACCAAGACCCAGCTCTATCCAACTGCCTGCAAACTCCAGTGCTGGATGCCTCAAGCCAAACAACCAGTACGACAGGAATACAGCCCCATCCATCAAAAAAAATGAGAGGACAAAAAATATGTTACTGATGAAGGAGCAAGGTAAAAACCTACAAGACCAAATAAATGAATAGGGAATAGGCAAACTACCTTTAAAAAAAATTCAGAGTAATGGTAGTAAAGATGATCCAAAATCTCAGAACCAAATGGAGAAAATACAGGAAACATCACAGAAAAAACTAAAGAGCAAATGAACAGTGATGAACAACACAATAAATGAAATTAAATATACTCTAGAAGGAATCAATAGCAGAATAACTGAGGCAGAAGAACGGATAAGTGAGCTGGAAGATAAAATGGTAGAAATAACTGCAATGGAGCAGAATAAAGAAAAAAGAATGAAAAGAATTGAGGACGGTTTCAGAGGTCTTTGGGACAACCTTAAACACAACAACTTTCTAATTATAGGGGTCGCAGAAGAAGAAGAGAAAGAGAAAGGATCTGAGAAAATATTTGAAGAGATTATAGTCAAAAACTTCCCTAACATGGGAAAGGAAATAACCACCCAAGTCCAGGAAGCACAGAGAGTCCCATAGAGGATAAATCCTAGGAGAAACACACCAAGACACATATTAATCGAGGTAGCAAAAAATAATTCAAAGAAAAAATGTTAAAAGCATCAAGGGAAAATCAATAAATAACATAAAAGGAAATCCCCATAAGGTTATCAGCTGATTGTTCAGCAGAACCTCTGCAGAAGGGAGTGGCAGGATATATTTAAAGTGGTAAAAGGGAAAAATCTACAACCAAGATTACTCTACACAACAAGGATCTCATTCAGATTCAATGGAGAAATCAAAAGCTTTACAGACAAGCAAAAGCTTCGAGAATTCAGCACCACCAAACCAGCTTTACAACAAATGCTAAAGGAACTTTTCTAAGTGGGCAACACAAGAGACGAAAAAGACACACAAGAACAAACCCAAATCAATTTTTAAAATGGTAATAGGTACATACATATCAATAATCACCTTCAATGTAAAGGGATTAAATGCTCCAACCAAAAGACACAGACTGGGTGAATGGATACAAAAACAAGACCTGAATATATGTTGTCTACAAGAATCCCTCTTCACACCTAGGGACACATACAGACTGAAAGTGAGGGGATGGAAAAAGATCTTCCATGCAAATGAAAATCACAAGAAAGCTGGAGTAGCAATACTCATATTAGATAAAATAGACTTTAAAATAAAGCCTGTTACAAGACATAAGGAAGGTCACTACATAAAGATCAAGTGATCAATCCAAGAATAAAACATAACAATTATAAATATTTATGTACCAGATATAGGAGCACCTCAATACATAAGGCAAATGCCAACAGCCATAAAAAGGGAAATCTAAAGTAACATAATAACACCACACTTACACCAATAGACAGATCATCCAGACAGAAAATAAATAAGGAAACACAGCTTTAAATGAACAATAGACCAGATAGACTTAATTGATACTTATAGGTCATTCCACCCAAAAGTGGAAGAATACACTTTTTTCTCAAGTGGACATGGAACGTTCTCCAGAATAGATCACATCTTAGGTCACAAATCAAGCCTTGGAAAATTTAAAGCTCATCAAAATCATATCAAGCATCTTTTTGGACCACAACACTATGAGATTAAAAATCAATTACAGGAGAAAAACTGTAAAAAACACAAACACATGGAAGTTAGACAGTGTGCTGCTAAATAACCAAGAGATCACTGAAGAAATCAAAGAAGAAATTTAAAAATACATAGAAACAAATGACAACAAAAACACAACAATCCAAAACCTATGGGACACAGCAAAAGAAGTTTTAAGAGGTAAGTTTATAGCAATTCAAGCTAACCCCAGGAAAGAAGAAAAATCTCAAATAAACAATCTAACCTCACACCTAAAGCAACTAGAAAAAGAAGAACAAAGAAAACCCAAAGTTAGTAAAGGAAAGAAATCATAAAGATCAGAGCAAAAATAAATGAAATAGAAACAAAGAAAAAAATAACAAAGATCAGTAACAATAAAAAGTTGGTTCTTTGAGAAGATAAATGAAATTAATAAACCTTTAGCCAGACTTATCAAGATAAAGAGAGAGAGGATTCAAATCAATAAAATTAGAAATGAAAAAGGAGAGATTACAACTGACACCACAGAAATACATAGGATCATAAGAGACTACTGCAAGCAACTGTATGCCAATAAAATTACAACCTGGAAGAAATGGACAACCTGGAAGAAATGGACAAACTCTTGGAAAGGTACAACTTTCCAAGACTGAACCAGGAATAACTAGAAAATATAAACAGACCAATCACAGGTAATGAAATTGAAACTGTAATTAAAACTACTCCAACAAATAAAAGTCCAGGACCAGATGGCTTCACAGGCGAATTCTATCAAACATTTAGAGAAGAGTTAACACCTATCCTTCTCAAACTCTTCCAAAAAATTGCAGAGGGAGAAACATTCCCAAACTCGTTCTATGAGACCACCATCACCCTGATACCAAAACCAGACAGATATCACAAAAAAGAAAATTACAGACCAATATCACTGATGAACATAGAGGCAAAAATCCTCAACAGAATACTAGCAAATAGAATCTAACAACACATTAAAAAGATCACACACCATGATCAGTGGGACTTGTCCAAGGAATGCAAGGATTCTTCAATATATGCAAAACAATAAATGCGATACACTTTATTAACAAATTAAAATAAAAACCATATGATCATGTCAATAGATGCAGAAAAATCTTTTGACAAAATTCAACACATATTTATGATAAAAACTCTCCAGAAAGTGGACATAGAGGGAACAAACCTCAACATAGTAAAGGCCATATATGACAAACCCACAACAAGCATCATTCTCAATGGTGAAAAACTGAAATCTTTTCCTCTAAGATCAGGAGCAAGACAAGGATGCCCACTCTCACCACTTTTATTCAACATAATATTGGAAGTCCTAGACATGGCAATCAGAAAAGAAAAAGGAATACAAGTTGGAAAAGAAGAAGTAAAACTGTCACTGTTTGCAGATGACATGATACTACACATAGAAAATCCTAAAGATGCCACCAGATAACTACTAGAACTAATCAATGAATTTGGTAATGTTGCAGGATACAAAATTAATGCACAGAAATCTCTTACATTCCTATACACTAACAATGAGATATCAGAAGGAGAAATTAAGGAAACACTCCAATTAACCATTGCAACAAAAAGAATAAAATACTTAGGAATAAACCTACCTAAGGAAGCTAATGACCTGTACTCAGAAAACTATAAAACACTGATGAAAGAAATCAAAGAAGACACAAACAGATGGAGAGATATACCATGCTCCTGGATTGGAAGAATCAATATTTTGAAAATGACTATATTGCCCAAAGCAATCTACATGTTCAATACAATCCCTATCAAATTACCAATGGCTATTTTCACAGAATTAGAACAAAAATTATAGAATTTATATGGAAACACAAAATACCCTGAGTAGTCAAAGCAATCTTGAGAAAGAAAAATGGAGCTGGAGGAATCAGGCTCCCTGACTTCAAACTATACTACAAAGCTACAGTAAGCAAGACAGTATGGTACTGGTACAAAAACAGAAATATAGATCAGTGGTATAGGATAGAAAACCCAGAGATAAACCCAAACACCTACTGTCACCTAATCTATGACAAAGGAGGCAAAACTATACAGTGGAGACAAGACAGCCTCTTCAATAAGTGGTGTTGGGAAAACTAGACAGCTACATGTAAAATAATGAAATTAGAACACTACCTAACACCATACACAAAAATAAACTCCAAATGGATTAAAGACCTAAATGTAAGACCAGACACTACAAAACTCTTAGAGGAAAACATAGGGAAAAAACACTCTTTGACATAAATCACAGCAAGATCTTTTATGATCCCCTCCTAGAGTAATGAAAATACTAACAAAAATAAGCAAATGGGACCTAATTAAACTTAAAAGCTTTTCCACAGCAAAGGAAACCATAAACAAGACAAAAAGACAACCCACAGAATGGGAGAAAATATTTGCAAATGAAGCAACAGACAAAGGATTAATCTCCAAAATATACAAACAGCTCATGCAGCTCAATATCAAAAGAAGAAACAACCCAAACCAAAAATGGGCAGAAGACCTAAATAGACATTTCTCCAAAGAAGATATACGGTGGCCAAGAGGCACATGAAAAAAAATGCTCAATGTCACTAATTATTAGAAAAATGCAAGTCAAAACTACAATGAGGCATCACTTCACACTGGTCAGAATGGCTATTATCAGAAAATCTACAAACAATAAATGCTGGAGAGGGTGGGGGGAAAAGGGAACCTTCTTGCCCTGTTGGTGGGAATGTAAATTGATACAACCACTATGGAGAACAGTATAGAGGTTCCTTAAAAAACTAAAAATAAAACTACCATATGACCCAGCAATCCCACTACTGGGCATATACCCTGAGAAAACCATAATTCCAAAGAACACATGTACCCCCATGTTCGTTACAGCACTATTTACAACAGCCAGGACATAGAAACAACCTAAATGTCCATCTACAGATGAATGGATAAAGAAGATGTGGTACATATATATAAAGCAATATTACTCAGCTATATAAAGAAATGAAATTGGGTCATTTTTAGAGATGTCTATGGATATAGAGTCTGTCATACTGTGTGAAGTAAGTCAGAAAGAGAAAAACAAATACCGTATGCTAACACATATATGTGGAATCTAATTTTTTTTTTAAATGGTTCTGAAGAACCTAGGGGCAGGACAGGAATAAAGACGCAGATGTAGAGCATGGACTTGAGGACACGGGGAGCGGGAAGGGTAAGCTGGGTTGAAGTGAGAGAGTGGCATTGACATATATGCACTACCAAATGTAAAATAGATAGCTACTGGGAAACAGCCACAAAGCACAGGGAGATCAGCTCGGTGCTTTGTGACCACCTAGAGGGGTGGGATAGGGATGGTGGGAGGGAGAGAGATGCAAGAGGGAAGGGATTGTGGATATATGTATACGTATAGCTGATTCACTTTGTTATACAGCAGAAACTAACACAGCATTGTAAAGCAACTATACTCCAATAAAAATGTTTTAAAAAAAGACACAAAAAAAGAAAGAGTAAAACAAATATTATATATTAACACATATATGTGGAATCTAGAAAAATGGTACAGATGAACCTATTTGCAGGACAGGAATAGAAAGGCAGACATAGAGAACAGACATGTGGACACAGGGAGGGAAAGGGAGGGTGGGATGAATTGGGAGATTAGATTTGACACAAATATACCACCATGTGTAAAATAGATAGCTAGTGGGAACCTGCTGTATAGCACAGGGAGCTCAGCTCAGTGTTCTGTGATGGCCTAGTTGGGTGGGATGGGTGGGGGAAGGAGGTCCAAGGGGGAGGGGATGTGTGTATGTATATGGTTGATTCTCTTCGCTGTGCAGCAGAAACTAACACAACATTACAAAGCAATTATACTACAATTAAAAACAAGTATAAAGTAGAATGTTATTATGGGAAAATAGATCTATGAGAAATAATCTTCACGGAGAGACTGTCTTTTTAAATTACTAATTTTTTCTAGCTCCCCAAATAAAGAAGGAGCAAGAGAGATTTTATAACAAACCCTAATCCAATGAACTAGATTTTTAAAAATTGTTTCTGTCATTTTTTTTTAAACATTTTTTTTTTTAATTAATTTATGGTTGTGTTGGGTCTTCGTTTCTGTGCGAGGGCTTCCTCTAGTTGTGGCAAGTGGGGTCCACTCTTCATCGCGGTGCGCGGGCCTCTCACTATCGCGGCCTCTCTTGTTGGGGAGCACAGGCTCCAGACGCGCAGGCTCAGCAATTGTGGCTCACGGGCCTAGTCGCTCCACGGCATGTGGGATCTTCCCAGACCAGGACTCGAACCCGTGTCTCCTGCATTGGCAGGCAGATTCTCAACCACTGCGCCACCAGGGAAGCCCCTGTCATTTTTTTTATAATTGCATATTTGAAAACAATTCTATAAGCTTGACTGGCAATTTAATTAACAACTTGAGGCTAGATGCCAATGGCCAAGATGTAGGTTTTATAAAAGCAAGCATCCCTGCAGAAAGCAGAGCCCTTTCGTCTTTTTTCTGAACAGAAACAATATGTTTTATTTTGAATTAAACAAATCAAAACAAATCAAACAATCTTAGTCTTGAATCCCAGCTCTACCATTTGCAAACTATATGACTGTAGACTGAAACCTTCTCCTCCCCAGGTTCCCTTTTAATAAAATGGAAATGGTGACAGTTATACAGTCACATGGACTAATGGAAAAAGCAGAACTCTGTAACACAATTCCTCAGAGTAATCAATCTATAAATTCATATGTGCATTCATTAATGTAATAAATGTTTCTTGAGACCCACTACAGGCCAGACCCTATTCTTGGTGCTGGGAATATAGCAATGAACAATTCAGAAAAGGTCCCGTCCTCATGGAATTTGCATTCTAGTGGAGGAGACAGAAAATAAATAAGCAAATACATAATATAATTTTAGTCAACGACACAGATTTGAAAAAATAAAGCAATGTAAGGGGTAAATAACAGAATGAGAGGAGGGGAAGAAAGCTAGATTCTTTTAGATGGGGTCATGAAGGGAGACTTCTCTGAGGAGGTAACATTTGAGCAGGGGACATGAATTATGTAAAGCAGAGAGCTCCACAAGATCTGAGGGAGAGAATTCCAGACAGAGGAGAGAGCAAATGTAAAGTCTTTGGATTCTGGAATGAAGTTAGCAAAAACTAGAAGAAAGCCTGTATGGCAGAAGCACAGTAAATGGGGGGGAGAACAAAAGGAAATGAGACTGTTGTGATAGCTACTGGCAAGGCTACCAAAGATCTATGCTAAAGGATCATATTCTAAGAATGATGGGTGTAAGGAGAGGCGTGACAAAGTTTAGGTGTCAATGTTCCCTTAATCACAGTTTTATCAATCATTAACCCTAACTACCTTGTGCATGTTTCTGAAACCTGGGAAGTGTGGCCAAAGTTTAGAAGTGGCATTATTTATTGACAATGTTGTTCATTAAATCAGTCATTCATAAGTGTGTTATACTTACATAAAGTGTCTATGCTAGATGATTCATTAAATCAGATATTTAATTTTTTACTGCAGGCAATATATATAGGCAATTCATATTAGCATATAAATTGTACATATACTAATATAATTAGTATAATATAATTAGTATATATATGATTTATATACTAATATATATTGCCTATACTGTATGTAAACCATATCTTCCATAAAGTGGAAACAGTAGAAACAAAACACAAAAACCTAAAGGAAAAACTTTTAATTTGATACTAAGTAACCATGGTCTTTCAACCCCTCTTTCAAACTACTACTATTACTCTTCTACCTGCTGAGAATCATTAAATGACTGATGTGAAAGTATTCAAAAGAAATCTGCAAGACACTAACAAAACACATATACAATAGATTTCTTTAAAAGCTTTAAAAAATGTATTTGTCCCTCCAAAAACATATTTTACTACCTGAAGAGAAGCAAAATGAAAGGCAAATAAAATAAAGGGGTCATGTTGCATAATTCTGAATTCTTAAATGTTTAGAGTAATTTACTAATCTTGATATACTTTACTTATTTAACTAAAGAAAGAAAACCATAAGACCTAAATAACATGCATCAATGATTAGGAAACCAACTTCAAATTACTTAATTTGGTCGATTTGAAAGTATGGAAATAAGGGAAGTTTTAAAACCAAAGCTATCACATTAACAACATAACATCATGCAAGAAAAAATTTTTTAAAGTTGATCCCATTCCCACTCCAGAATGTACCAGAAACAGTTGTCCAAAGAAATACACAGTTTTAAGTGTTGCTAGAATATGCCTCCATCGTTGCTCATTAGAAGGTAGCCCTTCAATGTCTGAATGGAAATTACAACCCCTATTGGAGGCCAGCTGGATAACAGTCAAGGGTCAGAAGGGCCAAAAAAGGTGATAGAACTAGATCTGTGGCTGCACACTCATAAGAAGAGACAGGCACTTGGGACGAACTCTTGTGGCAGTATTACATACAAATCATAGTGGAAGATTCTTGCCCACACAGATCTGGGTAAACCCTTCATGGCTTTATGTGACCCCATTCTCCAACCTTACAGAACAGGGCTATGAATTTAACTAGTCTTGGAATTTACCTAGCTGAAGATATATATTTTTGAAAATTGATGACAAACTATGCAAATAACTGTCTTTCAATCATTTGGGGAAATTAAGGGTAAAGTTTCTTTCAGACCAGGAACTAAAGATCCAGTTAGCATTCTCAGGTTTATAAGGAGATCAACTCTCTCCATGGCTATTAGGTGGCAACTTTAAGGTTTTATAATACTATTACAGTAATGATAACAATAATAATAATAACAATGACAAACATTTATTGAATATTCAATTAGTCCCATGCATTGTCCTAAATCCTTTACATGTACTATCTCATTTAATTATCACAATGTCTCTCTGGAAAAGCATTGCACAAAAAAGAACATGGTGGGATGGATATGTATTAGTGAAAATTTATTATCCTGACATTGTGCTGAATTCCCAGGAAAATCCTAAAAGCTATTTGCACACATCTCAACATTCCTTGGAGTTAACTTCAGTGCTGACTTAATACCACCTATAAGCTATACTTTATTGTTTATTCACTCCTAGTAAGAGCTTAGCTTTTAAAAAGTCACATGTGTGTCATTAGGAATGAAAGACTTTATGCATGGTTCATTAATACACTGTTACACACATGGTGATTAGTCCATTAATCTCAATGAGCTCAGAGCAGAAAAGGGCAAAGATGCTGACCCCAATCATGTTCTTAAGTTCCTTCCTTCCTTCATTCATTCAGCAAGTATTATCAGAATTGTACTGTTAAAAACAAGAGGAGCATATCTAGCATTGCTGTTATTATAAGCTTAGTGGGGAAACATTATTACCCACTGATCAAGCATAACACTTTGAATTACCTTGAAAGTGCTTAGGGAAAAAGTAATTCTTCTATTAGATAATCAGGAAGTATCATAAATTGTAAAACATAACAGTTATTGTTTAGTAGGCATTTGGTAAAATAGCATTTTTCTTGGCTAGTTCTGAGTGTGTAGTATACAAAGGACAAATTAAATTGGTCCTTTTGAATTATATATTTAAACATGTATGGTATATGCTGAGGCATTCGAGAACACTTTTCCAAGGGTGCCTTTCAACTCATTTATAGATAGCAACTCTATATGAGACTTAACTAAAAATATTTATTCAGTACCACCTCCTGACACTAGCAGTAGGAATAAGGGATGTTTTATCGATGAACATAGTTGCCCTACATGATATCAGCCTCAAAAGGCATATTTATTCTCTCAGCCTGAATGATTCCTATAACTATTGTGAAAAGTAGCACTTGCTATTATTTGTCCTACAGTGACCTACTTCAAGTTTTAAGATTTGCAAACATCAATATTCTAAAATTTGGTGTGCTTGTTTATATGCAAATCATATGTATTTGGTGTGCCAGTTTGTAACCAATTTGGAGTACAGCCAGTGAGTGTATAAACAGCAATCATTTTTCCCCCAAGTCATCACATTTCATCAGTCCACATGTGGAAATAACTAACGTTGGTTGATTTGGCTCTTCTCTGAGCATTTCTTGTACCAGTACGTCTTTTTAAAGTGGCAGCTACTCTACCCAAGACCTTCCCAATGCACATAGTTCTAGTTTTTGTTTAAACTGGAGTAATATTCAGAGAACTTTAGGAAGGCTACAGACAGGGGCTTAAATAAATAATTAAGATTATCTACTTCTACAGTAGTAAGTGTTACTATCCTGTTATTCTAAAATATTCAAAACACAACAGATCTTTGTAAGAAGCTAACTCCCCACTATATTGTAAAGCCCTGAAAAAAGAGTCTATGCATTTTTTAAAATTTTATTTATTTTTGGTTGTGTTGGGTCTTCAGTGCTGCACGCGGGCTTTCTCTAGTTGTGGCAAGTGTGGGCTACTCTTCGTTGACGTGCATGGGTTTCTCATTACAGTGGCTTCTCTTGGTGTAGAGCACGGGCTCTAGGCATGTGGGCTTCACTAGTTGCAGCATGTAGGCTCAGTAGTTGTGGCACGTGGGCTCAGTAATTGTGGCTCACGGGTTCTAGAGCACAGGCTCAGTACTTGTGGCACACAGGTTTAGTTGCTCCGCGGCATGTGAGATCTTCCCAGACCAGGGACCGAACCCATGTCCCCTGCATTGGCAGGCAGATTCTTAACCACTGCACCACCAGGGAAGTCCAGAACCCATGCATTTTTTACCTCAATATATAAAACAGATTCTCAATATATTTTATCAAATTAAATTTGTATTAATTATGTTATTTTGAAACAAGCATAGCATACATTCCACAAAGAATCTAAAATGTTCATTTTAACCTAAAATGTCAACTACTTGACATTTCACTTGATCTACAAGACCCCATCTTTTTTCAGATAAAAAATGATAGATGAATAAAATGTCCAAGAGTTAAGGAATGAGAAAGAAAGGAAGTCAACAGTCTGGATAATATCTATACTGAATAATCACTGTCTCTCTCCTCCCATCCTTAGCTGGTTATGGAATCGTCTACTGATGGCCCATAAAAAAAGTAATATAGATTCCATATATTATGGAATTATATTGTTAGCATATATATGTGTTAGCATACGGTATTTGTTTGTCTCTTTCTGACTTACTTCACTCTGTATGACAGTCTCTAGGTCCAACCACCTTGCTACAAATAACTCAATTTCATTTCTTTTTATGGCTGAGTAATATTCCATTGTATATATGTGCCACATCTTCTTTATCCATTCATCTGTCGATCAGCAGAAACTAACACACCGTTGTAAAGCAATTATACTCCAATAAAGATGTTTAAAAAAAGTAATGTAAATGAAAATATGTCAATGGGGCTAGGCTTATAAAAAAGGAAAGACCCCTTACAAAATGGAAAACACAACTCATTTGATGAAATAATTAAGGAAAACTAATGGAAATTTGGATACAAATGAAAGCCAAGAGATTCTAAAAGTAACATTGGATTAATGAAATCTACTGTGACCTTCTCTCAAAATAAGTCCACACTTCAGACAAGCAATTAAAAGAGCTCACAAAATATAGACTGCATAGCTAATGCCACAGAATGCAAGTCTGAGGAATTTATAGGGTAATAATAAAAATCTCTAATAAGTTGCTTTACTTAAAATGGCAAAAAGACAATTAATGGGGTTAATCACTAGACAGCAAAGTATAAAATATTTGCTAAAATGAAAGCTAATTAAACACATAAAGCTATGGTAAAGACAATCTTGAAAGTACAGGACCTCATATAGAATCTAAATTCTGTCTGCCTCGTTTCTCCTTTGGAAACTAGGATACACACCACAAAAGATGCCAGGGTAGTAAGGAGAGCAAGGATGTTCTCAAAAAAGATTTGGTAACTCTGCTGTCAGTGACGCTCCCTTTATCAGCCTGATACTCATGGGACCTGTTCACCTTTCAATAGTGTAATATGGGGAGAAGAAAATCAAATATTGGTTTATTCACTAGGTGATGAGAGAAGTGATCCTCCAACCCACAAGCTTTATTAACAAACCGTTACGAGAATTCATCTTTGCTTTCTACTCAAAAACTATTCCTTATGTAAATGAGAGAATTTGGCACAGAGCTCAGTGTTTGGGCTGAATATTTTGCCTTGATAAATCTTCAAAAAAGAGCTTTCTACAAAGTTTTACTGTGGGTAAAAATTGATGTTTGTCCTCCATTTTGGATTCAAGTGAAGAATGTCTTCATGTGAATCCTGGCAATCCCCATCTCCTTTGGGGGTTATGATCTAAATGCAATAAAGTTAGGACAACAAATGTCAGGATTGAAGGCTCTAATTCCTATGAGGAATCCTCCTTAGAGTGTAGCAAAGGCCCTAATATATTGATATAATCCCTAATACTCTGTTAAAAATAGGGAGAAGTAGAAAAATCTGATAGAGTTGGTGCCCGAAGTCATCAAAGAAAAGTGTGGACTGAGAAGGCTACTTCTTATTTCCAAGAATTCAAATTTGTCAGCGTTGAGCAAAACTTGGAGGAAAGATAATAATTTAGCTTAAACCGAAAAGTGAAATGAAAACAAAGCTATTGCAACTAAACAAAGCATCCTTTTGAAAAATGTAATATCATTTCACTACATTCAGATAATACGCATTCACTTTAGAAAATTAGAAAATATAGCTTAGCAAAAGAAAAAAATGCAAAGAATGAATACTAGACTCATCATCCAAAGACGAGCAATAGTAACATGTTGATATATTCCGAGCTTTTTTTTTTATACATCTGAAAACATTTTCTTTCTTTCTTTCTTTCTTTTTTCTGTAAAATGGTATCAGAACATACATACTATTTTATAACTTTTTTCTCAACTTTGAACACCTTCTCATACTTAGAAATATATAGGTTACATGTTTTTTTAAAGGCTACATAGCATGTTTTTTAAAGGCTACAATTTATGTGTATATATTAATTTGCTTATTTCAACATTTCCCAAATTATCTTACGTGAAACACTAGTTCCACAAGATACACTAGTTTTAGTTTTTTAAGAGGACTATAGCATGCTACATCTCTTAAACATGCCATTATGAAACACTTTTTAATAGGAATCTCTTAGGATTAATGTCCCTCAGAACACGTTTTGGAAAACACACTCTAGGGTGTAGTCAAGTACTGATCTGAGTCAATACTAAGAATGTTGTGCCTTTGTGGTTAGGGAAGGAAGTTATCAGTAGAAGTAACAATGAAGTTTGAAAGTCCTTGCCTCAGTATGAATTAGTAGAGGCCACGACCTACTTCTAACTTGGCAAAAAGAGCCCCTTCAGGAGAGATAAAAGATAAGAATTTGAGGCCAAAGATCTTGACAGTAAGAAAAGGTAATTTTTCCTAATATTTCTTCTAGTCAAATGATCTTCAGAAAATCAAGAGAATGTCAGGAGAGGAAAGCCCTAACCCTACCTGTCTCTGGAAAAGCAGTTAAAACTAACATCTTCAAGTTTCAGTACTGAAGAACTGGAAGGACAGGATATGTGACTCAGAGATTCAGGATCCAAACTCTTCTCTCCCTCTTTGGAGATGACTAACATCTGGTATCGATCAATAGAACGTAGTGAGAATACGTGCCAGGGAAATGGCATGCTCACAATGGGATCCTCAAACTGAAACTGCCCTTTTTGAGAGCAAAAATCCCACAAGGAGGGCAAAGTCTCCGAATTGGAGAAGATTTGATCTCTGCCTGTAGTAATCATTTAGAATTAAAAGGAAAACAAATCCATTCTGAAAGCCAGAGCTTCAGGACAGTGAAACTAAGAGTGAAGCTTCAGATCTTGTTGGAAACATCTCATGTGGAGCAAGCAGAAATTGGTCTGGGTAATAATCCAGCTCTGGGGTCAGGGCAGGCTGTACTTAGTGTAGGAAGAGTTTGAGTGTAAAGGCTTTTGGTGGGCTTTTGGTTTGGTTTATTTCAGGCACTTTTCAGATGTAGAAGTTTCTTACCCTAGCCTTTTTTTTTTTTTTCAATTTGTTCTCTGCTACAGACAAAGTTGACAGACAAGCATATGAATTTTAGAGAAAATGGAATCTTAGACAAAGGTGCTAGAAAAAGATACTGATGTCAAAGTAGCATAGATTACCCAAGACCCATGGAAAGCAGAAGGTTTGAAAAAGCAAGATTCAGAGAAGAGTCCATCACAGAAAGGATTACCGTGGCCCTGACCAACAACCACAGCAAAGAAATAAGAAAGCTTGAGAACCTAAAAGAGTTTTTAAGATACAGATAAAATTCAGGATGAGTCACAACCATGAAGTGCTATGCTCATCCAAATAAAAGTTCTAAACTTTAATGAGTCTTCATTGAGTTAAGAATCAAGGTACCTGGAACTTGGGATCAAAGGATGAATGGAAAGCCAAATCAAGTAGCTCTACACATCTGATTTAAGCAGAAAAAATAACTACTGATAGTTAACATGTATTGAGTACTTTTACTATATGCCAGGCACTATTCTAATTGCTTTAAAGTAGGAGCTATTATTATTCCCATTTGCAGGTGAGGAAACTGATGCATAGAGAGGTTTAGCAATTTGTCCTCCATTTTATCACCACCAAGTAGCAAGTCAAAGATTCCATCCCAGGCTGTCTGGCTCCATACCCGAAGAAGAGTGCCTCAGAAAAGACCTGGGAACTGGGGGCACCACTTTTGCATATTTCTTCTTTGACAGAAGATGTGTTTTGATGGCCTCTTTGAGACAGGAGATAGGCTGCATAGGAAGTATGCCATTTCCCACTCTCCTCCTCCCACTCTGCAGGTACAGCAATATCTCTAAAGGCCACCCTGTGGTGCCAGCAGGTAACCTTCTCTGAGAGCAGAGTGACAATGGCAGAAGCTCTCCCTTCTGCATGGAATGTGCTAATGGAGGATCTGCCCCTCTTCTTGGATCATTTCCTTGTGCTGACTACTCTTAGGGTGCCCAGTTTGTCCTGGTGTGTCTAGGACTGTCCCAGTTTTAGCACTGAAAGCCCTGGGCAAACCAAGATGGGAAGTCACCCTAAATCTTATAAAGTCATTATGGCAAGTAACATCTATATTTACCATCTTCCCAAATCAGGATGGGACTCAAGGAGAAGTAAACAAGTCTGGGAAAAGGATTTCCTTTGTGATCTATCCCAATTCACAGGATAGGATACCAGACTTATCTCAAATGGTGTCACACAGGAAATATCCAGTAGCATTGTATGCTAGCTGGGGCTATAGATTTTGCATACTAGAACCAAGCAGGATAAGTTGAAGATCTTACAGCAGTCCAGTAGATGTGTTGTTAGATGAATATTTTCTTTTTTTTTTAAATAAAATATAGTTGATTTACAATGTTGTGTTAGTTTCTAGTGTACAGCAGTGATTCAGTTACATATATATACATATGTATGTATGTATTCTTTTTCATATTCTTTTTAAAAAATATTTGCTTTATTTTTTTTTTATTTTGTTACTTATTTATTTACTTATTTATTTTTGGCTGCATCAGGTCTTAGTTGCACCGTGAGGGCTTCTCTCTAGTTGTGTTGCGTGGGCTCCAGAGCACTCGGGCCCAGTAGTTGCAGCGTGTGGGCTTAGTTGCCCCACGACATGTGGGATCTTAGTTCTCCGACCAGGGATTGAACCCACATCCCCTGCACTGGAAGGCAGATTCTTAACCACTGGACCACCAGGAAAGTCATATTATTTTATTCATATTATGGTTTATTAGAGGATATTGAATATACTTCCCTGTGTTATACAGTAGGAACTTGTTTATCGATTTTATATATAATAGTTTGTATCTGATAATCCCAAACTCCTAATTTATGCCTCCCCCACCGCCTGTCCCCTTTGATAACCGTAAGTTTGTTTTCTATGTCTGTGAGTCTGTTTCTGTTTCATAAATAAGTTCATTTGTGTCATATTTAAGATTACACATATAAGTGATACCATATGGTATTTGTCTTTCTCTTTCTGACTTACTTCACTTAGTATGATAATCTCTACGTCCATCCACGTTGCTGCAAGTGACATTATTTCATTCATTTTTATGGCTGAGTAGTATTCCATTGTGTATATATACCACACCTTTATCCATTCATCTGTTGATGGACATTTAGGTTGATTCCATGTCTTGGCTATTGTAAATAGTGCTGCTATGAACAATGGGATGCATGTATCTTTTTGAATTATATTTTTGTCTGGATATATGCCCAGGAATGGGATTGATGGATCATATGACAATTCGATTTTTAGTTTTTTGAGGAACATCCGTACTGTTTTCCATAGTGGCCACACCAATCTACATTCCCACCAACAGTGTGGGAGGGTTCCCATTTCTCCACACCTTCTCCAGCATTTGTTACTTGTAGACTTTTCAATGATGATCATTCTAACTGGTGTGATGTGGTACCTCATTGTAGTTTTGATTTGCACTGTAATAATTAGAGATGTTGGGCATCTTTTCATGTGTCTGTTGGCAACCTTTACATCTTCTTTGGAGAAATGTCTATTTAGGTCTTCTGTCCATTTTTTTAATTGGGTTTTTGTTGTTGTTGCTGTTATTGAGTTGTATGAGCTGTTTGTATATTTTGGAAATTAAGCCTTTGTCAGTCACATCATTTGCAAATATCTTCTCCCTGTCTGTAGGTTGTCTTTTCATTTTGTTTATGGTTTCCTTTGCTATGCAAAAGCTTATAAGTTTGATTAGGTTCCATTTGTTTATTTTTGCTTTTATTTCTATTGCCTAAAAAAACAATGGTATGATTTATGTCATAGAATGTTTTGCCTATGGTCTCTTCTAAGAGTTTTATGGTGCTATATATCTTATATTTAAGGCTTTAATCTATTTTGAGCTTATTTTTGTGTATGGTGTGAAGGTATCTTCTAAATTTATTGATTTACATGTGGCTATCCAGCTTTCCCAACACCACTTGCTGAAGAGACTCTCTTTTCTTCATTGTGTATTCTTGTGTCCTTTGTGAAAGATTAATTGACTGTAGGTATGGGGGGTTATTTCTTGTCTGTCTATTCTGTTTCATTGATCCATATGTCTGTTTTTGTGTCAATACCATGCTATTTTGGTTACTGTAACTTTGCAGTATCATCTGAATTCTGGGAGGGTTATGCCTTCGGCTATATTCTTTTTCCTTAGGATTGCTTTAATAATTCTCAGTCTTTTATGGTTCCATATAAATTTTAGGATTATTTGTTCTAGTTCTGTGAATAATGTCATGTGTAATTTGATAGGAATTACATTAAATCTGTAGAATGCTTTGGGTAACATGGCCATTTTAAAAATACTAATACTTCCAATCCAGGAACATGGGATATCTTTCCATTTCTTTGAATCATCTTCAATTTCCTTTATCAATGTTTTATAGTTCTCAACATATAAGTCTTTCACCTCCTTGGTCAGGCTTACACCTAGGTATCTTTTTTATGTGATTTTTAAGGAAATTTTTTTTTACTTTCCCTTTCTGATATTTCACTCTTATTGTAAAAAAATGCAACAGATTTCTGTATGCTAACCTTCTATCCTACCTTGCTGAATTTGTTTATCAGTTCTAGTAGTTTTTGTGTAGAATCTTTAGAGTTTTCTACATATAATATTATGTCACCTGCATAGAATGACAATTTTACCTCTTCTCTTCCAACTTGGATACCTTTTATCTCAACATAGATGAGTATTTTCTAAACAATGAGACAGTGTTGACAGCTTAGCATGTAAACCCGCCATTCCAATGTTTGTCTGAAAAACGTATTTGGCTAGTACACAAACGGATGGAGGGTCCAAGAGCAAGGGTAATTCAGGTACCCTGTTTATTGGAACACTGTATTTGTTGGTTTCCAACCTCAGGAGTCCCCTGGTTAAAATCTGAAGCTGACAGCTGTATACAGAGAGCAAGGAGAGACTAAAGAAAGAGATAGACCACTCCAGATTGATAGGTGACAGGTCTAATAAACAAGAGAATTTATATATGAGACTTCTCTTGAGCGGCCACAACAGTGGGGGAGAGTGCAGGGAATGAGGAGTGTCTGACTGCCTGGTCCAGCTTGCAGGTCCTCTCGGTGACCTCTCTCAACATTATCTAAATAAATCCACCACCATTTTAAGAATGAGTAATCAGAAACCAGAGCAAAAATACTTTGGTAAAAATGTTGCAAAACATGGGAAAAGTAACGTTACACTGAGGATTCAGTGTAGGATGCAACCACTCTGTGAACTTATAAAAAGTCTTTGAATTGTATACCTTAAATTGGTAAATTATAGGGTATAAATTATATCTCAATAAAACTGTTTTAAAAAATTCTCAGGATGAATATAGACTTGGCATCTAAAAATCAAAGATAACTTTAAAGAGTAAAAAGACTGAAGTGCAATAAAAATAGAAGAACAAGAAAAAGATGCCAAAAGATATAACAAGAGAAAGAAAATTCATAAACTAGGTGTTCATCTCACGAAGTTAGAAAATGAACCATTATGGAATCCTAAGGAAAACTAGAGAGTGGAAATAATAAAGATAAATGCTGTAATCAATTAACTAGAAAAAAGATAAAAGAGTCTATAAATAGGCTTAAGATTCTGATTATTTTTTCGTCTCTTATCATATCACACAGAAAGGCTGAATCCATGTTCACCAAATTTGGATAGTGGTACATTTAGTATAGTTATATTTAAAATACAGGTTATGTCACATAGCATAATTTCATTGGGTGTGTGTGTAGGGTTAGGGAATTACTACAAAAACACAGGCAGACATTTTCTTTTTAATTTTTATTTTATATTGTAGTATAGTTGATTAAAAATGTTGTATTAGTTTCAGGTGTAAAGTGATTCATTTATTCATATACATGTATCTATTATTTTTCAAGTTCTTTTCCAATTTAGGTTATTACAGAATATTGTTATTACAGAGGAGAGTTCCCTGTGTTATACAGTGGATCCTTGTTGGTTATCTATTTTAAATACAGCAGTGTGTATGTGTCATCCACAAATTCCCAATCTATCCCTCCCCCACAACCCTTCCCCCTGGTAAAAATAACTTCATTCTCTAAGTCTGTGAGTCTGCTTCTGTTTTTTGTTTTTTTTTTTTATTTACCTGTTTTTAAAAATTACTGAATTTTATTTTATTTATTTTTTTATACAGCAGATCCTTATTAGTCATCAATTTTATACACATCAGTGTATACATGTCAATCCCAATTGCCCAATTCATCACACCACCACCCCGACCCCCCAGCCACTTTCCCCCTTGGTGTCCTTACGTTTGTTCTCTACATCTGTATCTCAATTTCTGCCCTGCAAACCGGTTCATCTGTACCATTTTTCTAGGTTCCACATGTATGCATTAATATATGATATTAGTTTTTCTCTTTCTGACTTAATAAACTATGTATGACAGTCTCTAGATCCAATCACGTCTCAACAAATGACCCAATTTCATTCCTTTTTATGACTGAATAATATTCCATTGTATATATGTACCACGACTTCTTTATCCATTGGTCTGTCAATGCGCATTTAGGTTGCTTCCATGACCTGGCTATTATAAATAGTGCTGCAATGAACATTGGGGTGATGCGTCGTTTTGAATTATGGTTTTCTCTGGGTATATGCCCAGTAGTGGGATTGCTGAATCATATGGTAATTCTGCTTTTAGTTTTTAAAAGAACCTCCATACTGTTCTCCATAGTGGCTGTATCAATTTACATTCCCAACAACAGTGCAAGAGGGTTCCCTTTTCTCCACACCCTCTCCAGCATTTGTTGTTTGTAGATTTTCTGATGATGCCCATTCTAACTGGTGAGAGGTGACACCTCATTGTAGTTTTGATTTGAATTTATCTAATAATCAGTGATTTTGAGCAGCTTTTCATGTGCTTCTTGGCCATCTGTATGTCTTCTTTGGAGAAATGTCTATTTAGGTCTTCTGCCCATTTTTGGATTGGGTTGTTTGTTTCTTTAATATTGAGCTGATATATATATGAGCTGTTTTATATATGAGCTTAATATGAGCTGTTTATATATTTTGGAGATTAATCCTTTGCCCATTGATTCATTTGTAAATATTTTCTCCCATTCTGAAGATTGTCTTTTCGTCTTGTTTATGGTTTCCTTTGCTTTGCAAAAGTTTTGAAGTTTCATTAGGTCCCATTTGTTTATTTTTGTTTTTACTTCCATTACTCTAGGAGGTGGATCAAAAAAGATCTTGTGGGGCTTCCCTGGTAGCGCAGTGGTTGAGAATCTGCCTGCCAATGCAGGGGACACGGGGTCGAGCCCTGGTCTGGGAAGATCCCACATGCCGCGGAGCAACTAAGCCCGTGAGCCACAACTACTGAGCCTGCGCGTCTGGAGCCTGTGCTCCGCAACAAGAGAGGCCGCGATAGTGAGAGGCTGCGCATGGCGATGAAGAGTGGCCCCCGCTTGCCGCAACTAGCGAAAGCCCTCGCACAGAAACGAAGACCCAACACAGCCAAAAATAAATAAATAAATAAATCTATTAAAAAAAAAAAAGATCTTGCTGTGATTTATGTCACAGAGTTCCTATGTTTTCCTTTAAGAAGTGTATAAAAAAAAAATGTATAGTGTCCAGTCTTACATTTAGGTCTCAAATCCATTTTGAGTTTATTTTTGTGTATGTTGTTAGGGAGTGTTCTAATTTCATTCTTCCACATGTAGCTGCCAGTTTTCCCAGCACCACTTATTGAAGAGACTGTCTTTTCTCCATTGTATATCCTTGCCTCCCTTGTCATAGATTAGTTGACCATAGGTGCATGGGTTTATCTCTGGGCTTTCTATCTTGTTCCATTGATCTATATTTCTGTTTTTGTGCCAGTACCATATTGTCTTGATTACTGTAGCTTTGTAGTATAGTCTGAAGTCAGGGAGTCTGATTCCTCCACCTCTGTTTTTTTCCCTCAAGACTGCTTTGGCTATTCGGGGTCTTTTGTGTCTCCATACAAATTTTAAGATTTTTTGTTCTAGTTCCGTAAAAAATGCCATTGGTAATTTGATAGGGATTGCATTGAATCTGTAGATTACTGTGGGTAGCACAGTCATTTTCAAAATGTTGATTCTTCAAATCCAAGAACATGGTATATCTCTCCATCTGTTGGTATCATCTTTAATTTCTTTCATCAGTGTCTTATAGTTTTCTGCATATGGGTCCTTTGTCTCCTTAGGTAGGTTTATTCCTAGGTATTTTATTCTTTTTGTTGCAATGGTACATGGGAGTATTTCCATAATTTCTCTTTCAGATTTTTCATCATTAGTGTATAGGAATGCAAGAGATTTCTGTGCATTAATCTTGTATCCTGCAACTTTACCAAATTCATTGATTAGCTCTAGTAGTTTTCTGGTGGCATCTTTAGGATTCTCTATGTGTAGTATCATGTCATCTGCAAACAGTGACAGTTTTACTTCTTCTTTTCCAATTTGTATTCCTTTTATTTCTTTTTCTTTTCTGATTGCTGTGGTTAGGACTTCCAAAAGTTTGTTGAATAGTGGTGAGAGTGGACATCCTTGTCTTGCTCCTGATCTTAGAGGAAATGCTTTCAGTTTTTCACCATTGAGAATGATGTTTGCTGTGGGTTTATCATATATGACCTTTATTATGTTGAGGTAGGTTCCCTCTATGCCTACTTTCTGGAGAGTTTTTATCATAAATCGGTGTTGAATTTTGTCAAAAGCTTTTTCTGCATCTATTGAGATGATCATATGGATTTTATTCTTCAATTTGTTAATATGGTGTATCACATTGATTGATTTACGTATATTGAAGAAACCTTGCATCCCTGGGATAAATCTCACTTGCTCTTGGTGTATGATCCTTTTGATGTGTGGTTGGATTCTGTTTCCTAGTATTTTGTTGAGGATTTTTGCATCTATATTCATCAGTGATATTGGTCTGTAATTTTCTTTTTTTGTAGTATCTTTGTCTGGTTTTGGTATGAGGGTGATTGTGGCCTCATAGAATGAGTTTGGGAGTATTCCTTCCTCTGCAATTTTTTGGAAGAGTTTGAGAAGGGTGGATGTTAGCTCTTCTCTAAATGTTTGATAGAATTCACCTGTGAAGCCATCTGGTCCTGGACTTTTGTTTGTTGGAATATTTTTAATCACAGTTTCAATTTCATTACTTGTGATTGTTCTGTTCATATTTTCTATTTCTTCCTGTTTCAGTCTTGGAAGTTTATACCTTTCTAAGAATTTGTCCATTTTTTCCAGGTTGTCCATTTTATTCGCATAGAGTTTCTTGTAGTAGTCTCTTAGGATGCTCTGTATTTCTGTGGTGTCTATTGTAACTTCTTCTTCATTTCTAATTTTATTGCTTTGAATCCCCTCCCTCTTTTTCTTGATGACTCTGGCTAATGGTTTATCAATTTTGTTTATCTTCTCAAAGAACCAGCTTTTAGTTTTATTGATCTTTGCTTTTGTTTTCTTTGTTTCTATTTCATTTATTTCTGCTTTGATCTTTATGATTTCTTTCCTTCTGCTAACTTTGGGTTTTGTTTGTTCTTCTTTCCCTAATTCCTTTAGGTGTAAGGTTAGATTGTTTATTTGAGATTTTTCTTGTTTCTTGAGGTAGGCTTGTATAGCTATAAGCTTCCCTCTTAGAAATGCTTTTGCTGCATCCCATAGGTTTTCAATCATCGTGTTTTCATTGTCATTTGTTTCGAGGTATTTTTTGATTTCCTCTTTGATTTCTTCAGTGATCTCTTGGTTATTTAGTAACGTATTGTTTAGCCTCCATGTGTTTTTGTTTTTTACGTTTTCTTCCATGTAATTCATTTCTAATCTCATAGCGTTGTGGTCATAAAAGATACTTGACATGATTTCAGTTTTCTTAAATTTACTGTGGCTTGATTTATGACCCAAGATGTGATCTATCCTGGAGAATGTTCCATGCACACTTGAGAGGAAAGTGTAATCAGCCGTTTTTGGATGGAATGTCCTTTAAATATCAATTAAATCTATCTGGTCTATCATGTCATTTAAAGCTTCTGTTTCCTTATTTATTTCATTTTGGATGATCTGTCCATCGGTGTAAGTGAGGTGTTAAAGCCCCCCACTATTATTGTGTTACTGTCGATTTCCTCTTTTATAGCTGTTAGCAGTTGCCTTATGTATTGAGGTGCCCCTATGTTGGGTGCATATATATTTATAATTGTTATATCTTCTTTTCAGATTGATTCCTTGATCTTTATGTAGTGTCCTTCCTTGTCTCTTGTAATATTCTTTATTTTAAAATCTATTTTATCTGATATTAGTATAGCTACTCCATATTTCTTTTGATTTCCATTCGCATGTAATATATTTTTCCATCCCTCCACTTTCAGTCTGTGTGTGTCCCTGGATCTGAAGTGGGTCTCTTGCAGACAGCATATAGATGGGTCTTGTTTTTGTGTCCATTCAGCAAGCCTGTGTCTTTTGGTTGGAGCATTTAATCCCTTCACGTTTAAGGTAATTATCGATATATACGTTCCTATGACCATTTTCTTAATTGTTTTGGGTTTGTTTTTGTAAGTCCTTTTCTTCTCTTTTGTTTCCCGCTTAGAGAAGTTCCTTTAGCATTT
Organism: Balaenoptera musculus; assembly: GCF_009873245.2. NCBI lineage: Eukaryota > Metazoa > Chordata > Mammalia > Artiodactyla > Balaenopteridae > Balaenoptera > Balaenoptera musculus. The sequence goes on along the minus strand of NC_045801.1, from coordinate 47,882,873 downwards.
GTTGTAGAGCTGGTTTGGTGGTGCTGAATTCTCTTACCTTTTGCTTGTCTGTAAAGCTTTTGATTTCTCCATCAAATCTGAATGAGATCCTTGCTGGGTAGAGTAATCTTGGTTGTAGGTTCTTCCCTTTCATCACTTTAAGTATATCATGCCACTCCCTTCTGGCATGTAGAGTTTCTGCTGAGAAATCATCTGTTAACATTATGGAAGTTCCCTTGTATGTTATTTGTCGTTTTACCCTTGCTGCTTTCAATAATTTTTCTTTGCCTTTAATTTTTGCCAATTTGTACTATGTGTCTCGGCATGTTTCTCCTTGGGTTTATCCTGTATGGGACTCCCTGCACTCCCTGGACTTGGGTGACTCCTTCCTTTCCCATGTTAGGGAAGTTTCTGACTATAATCTCTTCAAATATTTACTCAGGTCCTTTCTCTCTCTCTTCTCCTTCTGGGACCCCTATAATGCAAATGTTGTTGCGTTTAATGTTGTCCCAGAGGTCTCTTAGGCTGTTTTCATTTCTTTTCATTCTTTTTTCTTTATTCTCTTCCTCAGCAGTGAATTCCACCATTCTGTCTTCCAGGTCACTTATCCGTTCTTCTGCCTCAGTTATTCTGCTATTGATTCCTTCTAGTGTAGTTTTCATTTCAGTTATTGTATTTTTCATCTCTGTTTGTTTGTTCTTTAATTCTTCTAGGTCTTTGTTAAACATTTCTTGCATGTTCTCAATCTTTGCCTCCATTCTTTTTCCGAGGTACTGGATCATCTTCACTATCATTATTCTGAATTCTTTTTCTGGAAGGTTGCCTATCTGCCTTCGTTTAGTTGTTTTTCTGGGGTTTTATCTTGTTCCTTCGTCTGGTACATAGCCCTCTGCCTTTTCATCTTGTCTATCTTTCTGTGAATGTGGTTTTTGTTCCACAGGCTGCAGGATTGTAGTTCTTCTTGCTTCTGCTGTCTGCCCTCTGCTGGATGAGGCTATGTAAGGGGTTTGTGCACGTTTCCTCCTGTTTCTTAAATAAGTTCATTTATATCATTTTTTTGATTCCACATATTAGTGATCTCATATGATATTTGTCTTTCTGTGTCTGACTTAATGTCACTTAATTTGGTAATCTCCAGGTCCATCCATGTTGATGTAAATGACATTATTTCTTTCTTTTTAATGAGTGAGTAATATTCCATTGTATATATGTTAACACATCTTGTTTTTCCATTCACCTGTCAAAGGACGTTTTGGTTGCTTCCATGTCTTGGCTCTTGTAAATGGTGCTGCAATGAACATTGGAGTGCATGTATTCTTTTGTACCATGTTTTTCTCCATATATATGCCCAGGAGTGGGATTGCTGGATCATATGGTAGCTCTATTTTCAGTTTTTTAAGGAACCTCCATTCTGTTCTCCATAGTGGCTGTACCAATTTACATTCCCACCAACAGTGTAGGAGGCTTCCCTTTTCTCCACACCCTCTCCAGCATTTGTTACTTGTACACTTCTTGATGATGGCTATTCTGACGAGTGTGAGGTGATACCTCATTGCAATTTTGATTTGCATTTCTCTAATAATTAGTAATGTGGAGCATTTTTCATGTGCCTCTTGGCCATCTGTATTTCTTCTTTGGAGAAATGTCTATTTAGGTCTTCTGCCTATTTTATTTTTAACATCTTTATTTGAGTATAATTGCTTTACAATGGTGTGCTAGTTTCTGCTTTATAACAAAGTGATTAAGCTATACATATACATATACCTATATCTCCATATCTCTTCCCTCTTGTGTTCTACTGAGTTTTTGATTGGGTTGTTTGTTTTTTTGATATTGAACCTAATGAGCTGTTTGTAAATTTTGTCGGTCACATCATTTGCAAATATTTTCTCCCTTTCTCTAGGTTGTCTTTTTGTTTCATTTATAGTTTGATTTACTGTGCAACATCATTTGATTTTAATTAGGTCCCATTTGTTTATTTTTGTTTTTATTTCCATTACTCTAGGAGATGGATCGAAAAAGATATTTTTGCAATTTATGTCAAAGTGTGTTCTGCCTATGTTTTCCTCTAAGAGTTTTATAGTATATGATCTTACATTTAGGTCTTTAATTCATTATGGGTTTATTTTTGTGTATGGTGTTAAAGAATGTTGTAGTTTCATTTTTTTTCATGTAACTATCCAGTTTTCCTAGCACCATTTATTGAAGAGACTGTCTTTTCTCCATTGTATAGTCTTGCCTAATTTGTTGTAGATGAATTGACCATAGGTGCGTGGGTTTACTTCTGTGTTTTCTATCCTGTTCCATTGATACATAGTTCTGTTTTGTGCCAGTACCATACTTTTTTGATGACTGTAACTTTGTAGAATAGCCTAAAGTCAGGGAGCCTGATTGCTCTAACTCCATTTTTCTTCTGAAGGTTGCTTTGGCTATTCAGGGTCTTTTGTGTCTCCATAAAAATTTTAAGATGTTTTTGTTCTACTTCTGTGAATAATGCTATGGTAATTTGACAGGGATTGCATTGAATCTGTAGATTGCCTTGGGTAGTGTAGTCATTTTGATAATATTGATTCTTTTTGATGCAATGGTAAATGGTATTGTTTTTTTAGTTTCTATTTCTGATTTTTTGTTGTTAGTGTATAGAAATGCAACAGAGTTCTGTGTATTAATTTCATATCCTGCAACTTTACCAAATACATTGATGAGCTCTAGTAGTTTTCTGGTAGCATCTTTAGGATTTTCTATGCATTGTATCATGTCATCTGTAAACAGTGACAGTCTTACTTCTGCTTTCCAATTTGGATTCCTTTTATTTCTTTTTCCTATCTGATTACCATGGCTAGGACTTCCAAAACTACATTGAATAAAAGTGGTAAGAGTGGACATCTTTGGTTTTTTCCTATCTTAGAGGAAATGCTTTCAGCTTCTCACCACTGAGTATGATGTTACCTGTAGATTTGTCATATATGGCCTTTATTATGTTGAGGTAGGTTCCCTCTATGCCCACTTTCTGGAGGGCTTTTATCATGAATAGGTGCTGAATTTTGTCAAAAGCTTTTTCTGCATCTATCAAGATGATCATGTGGTTTTTATTCTTCAATTTGTTAATATGGTGTATCACACTGATTGATTTGCAGATATTGAAGAATCCTTGCATCTCTGGGATAAACCCCACTTGATCATGGTGTATGATCACTTTTATGTATCGTTAGATTCAGTTTGCTAGTATTTTGTTGAGGATTTTTGCATCTATGTTCATCACTGTAATTGACCTGTCATTTTCCTTTTTTTTCTTTTTTGTGGTATCTTTGTTTTAAGTATCAGGGTGATAGTGATGGAATGTTCTTTACTCTGCAATTTTTTGGAATAGTTTCAGAAGGATAGGTGTTAACTCTTCTCTAAATGTTTGATAGAATTTGCCTGTGAAGCCATCTGGTCCTGGACTTTTGTTTGTTGAGAATTTTCAGTTTTGGTATTTTGATTGGTCTGTTCATATTTTCTATTTCTTCCTGATTCAGTCTTGGGAGATTGACCTGTCTAAGAATTTGTCCATTTCTTCTAGGTTGTCCATTTTATTGGCTTATATTTGCTTGTAGTAGTCTCATGATCCTTTGTATTTCTGTGGTGTCCGTTGTAACTTCTCCTTTTTCATTTATAATTTTATTGATTTGAGCCCTTTCTCTCTTTTTCTTGATGAGTTTGGCTAAAGGTTTATCAATTTTGTTTATCTTTTTAAAGTACCAGCTTTTAGTTTCATTGACCTTTTATATTGTTTTCTTTTTCTCTATTTCATTTTCATCTTTTCTGATCTTTATGATTTGTTTTCTTCTACTAACTTTGGGTTTTGTTCATTCTTTTTTCCCTAGTTGCTTTAGGTGTAAGGTTAGACTGTTTATTTGAGATTTTTCTTGTTTCTTGAGGTAAGATTATATCACCATAAACTTGGTTTTGGATCATCATGTTTTTGTTTTCGTTTGTCTCTAGGTAGTTTTTTTTAATTTCCCCTTTGATTTCTTCAGTGATCCATTGGTTATTTAGCAGCATATTGTTTAGTCTCCATGTGTTTGTGTTTTTTTATAGTTTATTTCTTGTAGTTGATTTCTAATGTCATAACATTTTGGTCAGAAAAGATGCTTGATATGATTTCAGTTTTCTTAAATTACTGAAGCTTGCTTTGTGGCCCAGCATGTGATCACTCTTGGAGAATGTTCCATGTGCATTTGAGAAATATGTGCTGCTTTTGGATGGAATTTTCTATAAATATCAATTATGTCCATCTCTTCTAATGTGTCACTTAAGGCCTTGTGTTTCCTTATTAATTTTCTGTCTGGATGATCTGTCCATTGTTGTGTGGTGTTAAAGTCCTCCACTATTACCATGTTACTGTTGATTTCCCATTTTATGGCCATTAGCATTTGCCTTAGGTATTGAGGTGCTCCTATATTGGGTGCATAAATATCTACAATTGTTATATCTTCTTCTTGGATTGATCCCTTGATCATTAGTAGTGTCATTCCTTGTCTCTTATAACAGTCTTTATTTTAAAGTCTATTTTGTCTGATATGAGTACTGCTCTTCAGATTTCTTTTGATATCCATTTGCATGGAATATCTTTTTCCATCCCCTAACTTTCAGCCTGTATGTGCCCCTAGTTCTGAAGTGGGTCTCTTATAGACAGCATATATATGAGCCTTGTTTTTGTATCCATTCAGGCAGTCTATGTCTTTTGGTTTGAGCATTTAATCGTTTTTGTTTAAGGTAATTATTGATATGTATGTTCTTATTGCCTTTTTGTTAATTGTTTTGGATTTGTTTTTGTAGGTCTTTTTTCTTTCCTTCCTCTTTTGTTCTCTTCTCTTGTGATTTGATGGCTAACTTTAGTGTTGTTTTTTAATTCCTTTTTCTGTTTTGTGTGTGTATCTATCATAGATTTTTGGTTTGTGATTACCATGAGGTTTTGATATAGCAGTCTATATATATATATATGATTGTTTTAAGTTGTTGTTCTCAATTTCAAATGCCTTTCCAATATTCATTTGTGCTCCTCTCTTCCCACATTTGCTGGTTTTGATATCATATTTGTTTGCAGATGATTTCCGATCTTTACTGTATGTTTGCCATTACAGTGAGCTTTTCCATTTGTAACTTTCTTGTTTCTAGTTGTGGTCTTTTCTTTTCCACCTAGAGAATTTCCTTTAGCATTTGTTGCAAAGCTGCTCTGGTGATGCTGAATTCTCTTAGCTTTTGCTTGTCTGTAAATCTTTTGATTTCTCCATCGAATCTGAATGAGAGCCTTGCTGACTATTCTTGGTTATAGGTTCTTCCGTTTTATCACTTTAAATATATCATGCCAATCCTTTCTGGCCTGCAGAGTTTCTGCTAAGAAATCAACCAATAAGCTTTAGGGAGTTCCCTCGTATGTTATTTGTTGCTTTTTTCTTGTTGCTTTTATTATTTTTCTTTTTCTTTACAGTAAATCCCCTACATATGAAAAAGTTCCATTCCAAGAGTGCATTCATAAGTCCAATTTGTTCATAAGTCCAACAAAGTTAGCCTAGGTATCCAACTAACACAATCGGCTATATAGTATGGTACTGTAATAGGTTTATAATACTTTTCACACAAATAATACATAAAAAAACAAAGAAACACACAAAATAAAGAAAACATTTTTAATCTTACAGTACAGCACCTTGAAATGTACAGTAGTATAGTACAACAGCTGGCATACAGGAGCTGGCATCAAGTGAACAGGCAAGAAGAGTTACTGACTGGGGGAGGGAGAAGAAGTGGGAGATGGTAGAGCTGAAGGATCATCAGCAATAGGAGATGGAGGGCAAGCTGCAATTTCACTCATGCCTTATGTTGATGGTTCACACATTTGCATCTTTGAAAGTTTGCAACTTGAAGGTTCGTATGTAGGGGACTTACTGTGATTTTTGTCAATTTGATGACTGTGTGTCTCGGCCTATTCCTCCTTGGGTTTATCCTGCCTGGGACTCTCTGCACTTCCTGGACTTGAGTAACTGCTTCCTTTCCCATGTAAGGGAACTTTTCAGTTATTATCTCTTCAAATATTTTCTCAGGTCCTTTCTCTCTCTCTTCTCCTTCTGGAACCCCTATAATGTGAATGTTGTTGCATTTAATGTTGTCCCAGATGTCTCTTAGACTGTCCTCATTTCTTTTCATTCCTTCTTCTTTATTCTCTTCAGCAGAAGTGATTTCCACCATTCTGTCTTCCAGGTCACTTACCCGTTCTTCTGCTTCAGTTATTCTGCTGTTGATTCCTTCTAGTGTATTTTTCCTTTCAGTTATTGTATTGCTCATCTCTGTTTGTTTGTTCTTTAGTTCTTCTAGGTCTTTGTTAAAAATGTCTTTTATCTTCTCGATCTGTGCCTCCATTCTTTTTCCAAGATCTTGAATCATATTTACTATCATTACTCTGAATTCTTTTTCACATTGATTGCCTATCTCCACTTCACTTAGTTGTTCTTGGGTTTTGTCTAGTTTCTTCATCTGGGACATATTCCTCTGCTCTCTCATCTTTTCTATCTTTCTGTGATTGTGGTTTCTGATCCACAGGATGCAGAGTTGTAGTTCTTCTTGCTTCTGCTGTCTGCCCTCATCTTGCTATGGCTTCTTCTTTGTCTTTGGATGTAGGGTATCTTTTGTGGTAGGTTCCAGCATTCTTTTGTCAATGGTTGTTCAGCAATCAGTTGTGATTTTGATGTGATGCTTTTGTAAGAAGAGGTGAGCTCATGTCCTTCTACTCCACCATCTTGTTTGGGAAATCAGCAGCATTGACACTGTTTTCAGGAAAAGTCACAAGAAGTCTCAGCAAAGAGAGCAAGGTCCAAGGGTGCCAGCCTCTCCTTGGTCTGGTGGATGGAAGATTCTAGACACCACCAACACAACAGTCAGGAGGCTTGGGGGTAAGTCAGCCCCTAGGTAGCCAGAGATGCAGGTCAAACCCTTAAATGGACCCCAGATGAAAGAATAAGAACTGTTTCTAAATAGCCCACCTGCAAGCTAGTGACTGCTCTGAGTTACCTCAATCAAAAGCCTCTAGCACACCCCCACCCCCCACAGGTAGACATTCTTCACAGCAACAGAAATCAGAAACTATGCTAAGCTTGTGTGACTGTCATTTGAGTTAGGATACAATAGACACTAAAAAACAACAATGGTTCCAAAATATATAAATCCAAATTTAAAACAATAAGGGCAGACTCTCCAAAGAGTAAGCAGTGTGTAATTCCTTGTAGCATGCTCCAGGGTATCAGGATTCATTCACCTGTGCCGTACACATTAGAACTTAAAATGTGACATATAAGAACCTTTGTTTAAAAGGTAGAAAATTTACAGATCTGAATTATTACTATATAGACAAATATTTTAACTTCATATTTTAATTAGACTTTATTTAATATTGGTCTTAATAATTCTTACATGTAGCATCAGGTAATAAAATCATCTGATAAATAAATCCAAGGGCTGATTATTTGAAAAACAAATAGATTAAACTTTTACAAAGCTAATCACAAAAAACAAAAACAAAAAAAAAATTAGAAAGAGAATACAACTAAAAATGTGTAAGACCTATCATTTTTAAAGCTTAAGGTATGGGTATAAAATTTAATCTAATAATTTTAAATATCTAGAACTTTAACAAGTATCAGAATCACCTACAGAACTTGTTAAAACAAGAGTTTATGACTCAGTATGTCTGGGGTGGTACAAAGAAAAATCTCATTTCTAACAAGTTCCCAGTTGATGAAGATGCTGATCGTCTGGAAACTACACTTTGAAAACCACTGATTTACCTATAGTGGAGCTATTTCTGGGAAAATATGAACAACTGAATGATTCAAGAAGATGTTTAAAAAACAGAAAACTCAAAAATTTATTGAGGAATTACATTTTTAAATGGTTCCTAAGCTAGAGAATTTTCCTGTTGAGTTCTTTAAAACTATTAAGAATCATAATCCCCATATCAGAGCAACTATTTCTGAGCATAAACAATGGTTAACTATCCAGTTCATTGGAAGCTAGCAAAACTCTGAAAGCAAAACCTGAAAAAGCACAAAAAGAAAAAAAAATTATAAACCTGCAGTTGTTTGACCATTTATACAGCCATGGAACATTGTTCACATGAAATCTTACTTGGGAGGCCAATTCATAAAGCAAATAAAAGCAGAGATGCTCTCTGCAGAGTAACTTCTCAGTCCTAACATAGTGGCTGCATAGTGGTCACTGCTCTAGTCCAAACCCATGTAGGAATATGAATTTCAAAATCCTAAGTAAAATATTGATAAGCTGATAAATAAGAAGAATCAACCAAGTAAGTATTTAATATCCCATAAATTAACGCATGCTTTAATAATAGAAAAATTTATCAATATAAATCAAATCAATTGGTTTAATAAGAAAAAATTTGTTAAAACAACTCTTTCCATTGAAAACTTTTTTTGTAAACCAGAAGTAGAAGGAAACCTATTAAGCCTGATTAAGAATATCAAACTCGAACCAACTCCAACATCCATTATAGGGAAGCCCTGGAATTTTAAGTACTTTGTCAAGAACTTAAGATTTTCTTAAGACTTCCAAACTTGCTAAGAGGGTTCTAGGGGTCAGTTCCACTAAAGGTATAACAATAAAAATGAATACTGAATGCAGTAGTATCTCTCAAAGACTGTTCCAGGCTAGAAACACTAGGTTTATGGGTGGGGGATATTACACTGCAGTTTTGAAAGTTTGGTAGGCTTCCTCTTATGTGAAGTCAAACTTGTTTCTCAGAGTCTTTAATATGCACTGTGAGGTGCCATGCAGCACATTCCAAGCCAGAATGACCACATATTCATTTTAAGAAACAAGTTATGGAACACTTTGGAGAAATTGTATGATAAAGAATCTGATTACTTTTTCTAAAGTAGACATGTGGCAGATGCAATTTCCTCCATTTTATCTCAAGACATATTGTCTAAGAGCTCACTGTTGCAACACTATATTCCAGGAGCCTCTGGCAAAGATGTTATTAGAAAGAGAGAGCAGTAAAATGTTATGAAGGTTGTGTTTTCATATTATGTCTTGGGATGCTGTAGATGTTGTCATATTTGATATATTTTGGCAGTTTCTTTACATTCCGGATGCTGACTAAAATCTTTGCAGACTTCTAAGTTCTGTCTCTCTTACTGAAAAGATTTCCAGGTAACACATTGGGACTTGTTTTATAATTCGTGCAGCACCTGACATTATTTTTTAGTAAATCTGATGTACATATCATTTCATTCTGGCAGGTCTGAGATTTTGTGAGGTGTATTATGGAAGGACTGAAAATAATTGTACATCTACTAAGAATTCTTTTCCAAGTACTGATGAAGATTAAGCTCTAGTATGCCTTGATCTATATTCAATTTTCACCTTTGTTAGGGAAATAATGTTCCTAAATTTCTCCCTAATGCACAGAAACATAATATGAAAATTGCTTCCCATACACTTTGCCCATCCTCATGACACTTGGTAGGTAATGCTGATGATTCAGGAAATGTGTGTCTACCCAGGGTATTCAGTACACTTTGTGTACTCTTTTCTTAATTTATACATATTGTCTACTTCAATCACTCTTCCTGATAGTCTATTCCCTCTTCCAATTATTCTTGTGGAAAATAAATGTCTTAATATTAATTTTAAATTTCTTTCTTTGTAAAGTCAGAATTCAGTAAATAATTTCTAATTCCCTTTCGGAATCTAAACAGACTTTTCCTACTATGTTTGTTGACCCTTTCAAACACTTTCACACTGTAGTCTAAGCACTTTATCCTTTTGGGGGGGCGGGATGTCAGGGTTATATTCAAGCAAATAGTCCAATGTACAAACCATTATCTGAAGGGAAGTTGAAGATTTAAGGAGTAAGTAACATTTAACAATGCAAAATATGGCACCCCATTAGTCTAAAATGTTTAGTTTATCTTTTAAGCATGACTTGCTCCCAAGAAGCGTGTTAACCTGTGGAGAAGTCTATTTGATTTATGTGCTAAATCTTTCTCTGTGTCTACGGTGGCTTAATAAATAAAGGGTTTTCAATGAAAGGGGTTGGTGATTTGTTTTTGTTTCAGAATATTTATTCAGGCAAAATTAATTATACTAATTATCTCAATAATCCTAGAATAAAGAAGTTATTATTTCTTAGTATCTTCGAATAAAGCGCTAATAAACTCAGAAGAAACTTACCAAATAAGCAAGTAACACTGTGCTCAGTAATGTGGAAGATACCAATGAGGTAGAAAATATATCACCTGCCCCTATAAAGCTTGCCATTTATCTGTAAAGAGACTACTTAGAAGACAGAAAGCAGATACAATAGGAGGGGAAAGTTCTGAGCCCATAATCCATGTGGTTTTGTCACAGAACAGAATCACATTTTAAGATAAAGCAGAATTAAATAGAAACTTTGATATTTACATTCACTACTCAAAAAATATACTAAAAAATTAGTAGGTTCTACTTTGAAACCACCTTAGAAAGTCAAATGTAGCCCCAGGCTGGACTTTCAAGATCTTCCCTTTCTCCAAGACTCAGCATACAACAACTCAGGTGCGCTGCACAACTCCAGAGTGTAGCATTTACACAGAATGTGATGCAAACGGTGCCATCAAGAATCATGCAATGGGACATTGCTGACTCCAATGTTATACCAGAATTCATGCTCCCCACATCACATGCTTCTCATCTCTTGTTATCTTGAGCAAAATCACAAATTTTTTAAAATTTTGTTTTAAATTTTCTTTGTCTCTTTCTTTTCCTGTTGCCTGTTGTCTGTCTCTGTCCTCTGTAACCACTGCACACATGTACACACACATACTCACAAATACTCTTTATTTTATACTGTCAGGTAGCATGCCTCTTCATCACACCTGTCCTTGAATTTCATTATTGTATCACCTTCTTACGTTTTTTAATAAATCTTAGTCAGTAGATTATCTCTCTAAGCCAGACTGCACTTTTGTTTATTCATTCATTCATTCAACTAAAATTTATTTCTTGAATATCTACTATATATATATGTGTGCATGTATGTATAGTTTCATAAATATATGTGTGTATATACATACTTCTGTGGCAGACAGTTTGTTGCTTCCCCAAAAGGCACCTCCTCTCCCTCCCCCCTTGCTATCAGAATCAAGATTCTGTTTAAGTGTCAAGGTATACCTTCATCACAGAGAAGGTGGACCTGATCCTTAGTCTAAAACAGGTAGATAACAAATTCTGGACAATGAGATGTAAGAGAACTTCTGATGGGGGGAAAGAAAACCTCTAGGGAATATTTTCCTCCCTCATAAGAGGCAGGCATAGGAGGAGATTTTTGCCTTTGACATGATGCCTGGAACTGCTCTAGCTATCTTGCCATCATGAAGAGAAAACAAAGTAAATCACAGAGACACAGCTTCAGAGCCAGACATTGTTAAGCCACCAAACCAATGCCAGAAATGGCCCTACTTTCTGATATGTAAGAAAAATAAACTCCTGTTATTTAACACATGATTAGTAAATCAGTTTCTTAAAGTTTAAAGCATTTCAAACTGCTCTAGCTCTTCATGTGAAATTTAATCTCTGTTTGTTAAATAATTTCAGGTCTCAATGAGCATGAGGAAGAATATTTTGGAGGGCTGGGACTTACCCTGGGACTCTGATGTCATAGTACATAGTAGTTGTCTTTTATGACTTCTCTAAGATCATTTATCTTACTACTGCATCTGCCTGTTCTCAGTATATATTTAGTGAACCTAGGTTTTAAACAGACCAGCACAGAGCAGAACCCTCAGAAGAAGTTTCAAATCTTTGCAAACAAAAATGTGAAAAAGTCAAAATAACAAAACAAATTTCTACAGTGAGTACTGGCTTCATACTCAAGACCACCAGAGCCGTGCACACAACGTGGAGAGAACCACCAGTTGTATTTAACTCTATTCAGCCTCATCTGAACAGAAACAGCAAATAACAACAAATAGCATCATTCCTAAGCAAAAGAACTCAATGCTTATTCTAAGGTCTGTTTAAAAAACATGATGAATGTATATTGGAGAACTCACTAAACATTGGCTTTTAAGCCAAATGATCCACAACTACTACTAAAGCTGCATTCTAGCTTGTTATTATTTTAAACAAAAATTTAAATGTGGATAAAATATGTCACAGCAAAAGCTGTAATAAATCATTCAGAAAGCACAATTCATAAAAATTTGCTTACATAAGCATTATATCAGTAATTTAGCTATAGATCTTCTTCTTGATAGGTAGACACTATTGAGTGCATAATTCTAAGAAGAAAAATAAAGACCTACTCTGATACTAACCAAGTCTGCTCTGGACTTAACAGAACAACAAGATACACTAGCAACACAGTTATCACTGTGTGGGACCCAACTACAATGATGCTTTTGTATAGAAATTCACTGAATCATGAGCCATGAAAACAATGGTTCCCAGTGAACAGGTTATATTATATCTTGGGACAAATAGGCAAAAAAAGCTGCGCATACACGGTACACTTTATATATGCAAAAATCTAAGATCATGAAGTAAAATTTTTAAAAAGATAAACTCAATACATGGTTCTTCCTCCTACACTGTTGGTGGGAATATAACTTGGAGCAGCCACTATGGGAAACAGTATGGAGGTTCTTCAAAAAAAATAAAAATAAAGTTACCATATGATCCTGCAATCCCCCTCCTGGGCACATACCCAGAGAAAACTATGATTTGAAAAGATACATGCACCCCAATGTTCATAGCAGCACAATTTACAATAGCCAAGACATGGAAGCAACCTAAATGTCCAACGACAGATGAATGGATAAAGATGTGAGATATATTTTTATCAACATATACGCACAATGGAATACAACTCAGTCATAAAAATGAATGAAATAATGTCATTTGCAGAAACACGGATGAACCTAGAGATTATCATACTAAGTAAGTCAGAGTAAGTCAGAAAGAGAAAGACAAATACTATAAGACATCACTTATATGTGGAATCTAAAATATGACACAAATGAACTTATTTGCCATACAGAAACAGACTCACAGACATAGAAAACAAACTTATGGTTACCAAAGGAGAAAGGGGGTGGAAGAGGGATAAATTAGGAGTTTGGGATTATCAGATACAAACTATTATATATAAAATCGATAAACAACAAGGTCATACTGTATAGCACAGGGAACTATATTCAATAACTTGTAATAAACCATAATGGAAAAGAATATGAAAATATGATTCACTTTGCTATACACCAGAAACTAACACAACATTGTAAATCAATTATACTTCAATTTTTTAAAAAGACACCTGGTTCTTCTATTTATTGTTGTATGACATTATGAGAATCGCTTCACTACCTTGAGCTTCCATTTCCTCATCTGTTATCCTGCAGCATTTAATCACAATTTGTAGTTTGTGCTTTTGTCCACCTCCCCCAGTAGAATATAAACTGTGCAAAGATAAGGATCATTCCTGTCTTAGCTCTCTATGGTATCCGCATCAACCATCACTGGGCTTAGCCTATTATAGAGATTCAAAAATATTGAAAAACTAACTTAAACCCTATAAATACAATCTAATCATAAGACTGTTTTAAGAACTAAATGAGGTAGTGCACATCCAGCTGTTTCATAAACTGTAAAGTATTGTAAAAAATAATATAGTTATTAACCAGATAAATGTTTCAATCAAGTCTTCCTGAACTTATAAAAAGTAAAGCAAAGTCTTACTAGCTCTGCACTACAATTAGCATTGTTGAGTTACTTAATCTTTTTAAGCCACAGCTGGACATCCTAAAACAGAGACAGCCTACTTCATCCTAATATGAGAGTAAAATTTAAAAGTGTATATGTGGTAAACTGAATAATTTCCCCCAATGTTCTAATTTCTACAATCTATGAATTTTACCTTCTATGACAAAAGGGACTTTGCAGATGTGATCAAATTAAGGGTCTTGAAATAGGGAAATTATCCTAATTGCCCAAGTGAGCTCACTGTAATCCCAAAAGTCCTTCTAAGAGGGAAGCAGGAGGTCTCACAGTCAGAGGAGAAGGTGATATGATGAAAGCAAAAGTTGGAGTGATATGCTTTAAAGATCAAGGAAGGGGTTACAACCTAAGGAATACAGGCAGCCAGTAGAAGGTGAAAAAGGCAAAGAAGGGGATTCTCCCCTCAGAGCCTCCAGAAGGAGCTAGTCTTAAAGCTTCTTGACTTTAGCCCAGTGAATCTGATTTCAGACTTCTGACCTCTAGAACTATAAGACAATAAATTTGTGTTAAGTTACCAAGTTTGTGGTAGTTTTTTTACAAACACAGTAAGAAACTAATGTAGTATGTCAAGTTGGATTTAGCTGTGATGCAGTACACAAGAATAATATATTAGGTTTTTATGTTTGAGAAAATAGTGTGACTGGATCCCTATGTTCAAAGAAACTGTGCAGCAGCCACTGAATGCTATAATTTTTAAAGGATTGACTGCTTAGGCCTTAGATGTTGTTAAAAGATTACTACAAGGACAGGACCTCTCTGACAAAGACATTCTGGAATTAAAATTTAGGCCCCCATGTGTTATAGTATATGTTTTTTGTACATTGGCTCATTGTGGTTGATACCAATATCTCCATTTTATGTATAAGAAAACTAGTTCAAAGGGATCAAGTAACTCACCCAAGGTGAAACACATGTGTAAGTGGTAGAGCCATGGCTGGAGACCAGACTTTTTTGGTGGCAATTCGGCTTTGGAATCATGAAAGCCTCTGCAGAGCAAGCTGAGAGTAATAAGCAAAACTCGCTTTGTCCTGCTTCCTGCTCTATCATTAGATGCCTGAGGATTTCTCATGCACTCTATCTCTATAGTACCTATAAAGAACAAAATGAAATTGGGCTTCTGCCTAGAGTCGAGAGTGTCAAAGATTGCAGATTTCTCTATGGACATTAACTTATAAGGTATTGAATTAGAGGGTTCTTTATTCTGTTCCATAGTTAAACTTTAAAAGAAAAATAAAAATTCACAAATGGATTCATCATGCTTTTTGGACTTTGCTAGGGACTTGCTGGGTTGGGCAAATCTTGACATATCAATAAATTTTATCTTTTTCTTAGCCTTTCTCCCTTTATTTTGTATGTGTGTAAAGAGAGTTAATTTGTAGCTGATCTGTGACAGCTCTGTGCTTATCTCCAGGGACTCCTGGAACCATGGATCTGATAAGGGTGGCCAAAATAGTGGTGAAATACACTAGCTGATGATTTGTAACATGCTCTTTAAAGTATGAAAGTCCTTTGGAAGCACACTGCACCAGCTTGTCTGTATTGTTTACAGAAAGTTTACAGACTAACGTCATGCACTTGTTTCACCTTATTGCATAGCCTCATTTTGCGCTATATTACCAGTGAGATATAAAAGATCCCTCAGGGACTTCTCTGGCGGTCCAGTTGTTTAAATTGCATGCTTCCAATGCAGGGGGTGTAAGTTTGATCCTTGGTCTGTGAACTAGGATCCCACATGCTGTGCGGCCAAGAAATTTTTTAAAAATAAAATTAAAATTAAAAAATAAGTAAAAGACCCCTCAGTAAACTTATGCCTTGGCTTCACACACCTTGGTAGATTGTGATCCAAAGAGTGTGTGTCCTGTGAAACTGAAAGAGGACCCTGAAAGCTGCACCTGCCCTTCTCAAATCTTCACGATGTTTGCCTGCACTTTCTTCTTTTGTTGTTTTGTGTCCTTTGTCTTTATTAGAGGCTTATGAAAATATACTTTGTGGAAGATTATAAGTCCTTTCAATTAGATGACTATATAATTGCTGCAGTATATATTTTGGTACACTATAACAAAGCCCAGAATAAACAATGGATTTTGTTACTTTTAAGAAAGTAAGTGTGAATAGTGTGTTTCACGTATGCCCAGGGCTTGAAACCTGCCACCCAGTTCAAGGATGTCAAAGGCGTTTTCCTTTAATTTACTGGTTCTTTCTCAAGCATTTAGTGAGCATCTACTATGTGTAAATACAATCCAAAGGTACTTTACCTACCCCTTTTCTCTACAAATCTCTTTTACACCTTAAACAAAACACAATATTTGAGCTCCCATATCATTTGACTAACATTAATACTAACATTTGACTCATACTCCAGAGACAAATAACAGATTATATTTAACCTAGTGAATTTTGTTCTGCATAAGGAAGTAGATTTATTAAATTTAGGGATTTTGAGCCCTCTCTTTTTTGTTCTGTGTCTAAAAATTTTTAAGAAAAGATGTATATAATTGAGAAATGAGAGCCAAGCCTCCATGATTACCTAAGAATTATATTTTCTGAAAATTAGTTTTCCTTCCAACTTAATCAAATTTGGCTCAATGAGAGCCAAATTTTTCTCACATCTATGTCTTATCATTCTTTAAAATGTGAATACTACCAATATTGGGGGCACCAAGTAACGGCACATACTGTCACCAAAGAATGACTTCATTGATTTGGTGGCCTGGTGAAACAAAGTATCAGGGTGGTGGATCATAAGTTGCTCTCTGAATACAAGACTTTCTATTTGCCAGGGTCTCATAATACGTTAGATCTCTTCTCTCCTTCATGCTAAGAAGCTTCATGACATAATTCATTTTGTGGCTCCAGGCTAGTGAGAGCAAACTGTATTTCCAGTCCTTCACAACATACTTTCTTTTGTTGTCAGGTTATTGTACGTGTTTTTTCTTCTGCCTAAATACTAGTCCTTCCCCATTATTCTTCTTGTCTTCCTTCCAAATTACTCAGCCAACATCTACTTATACTTCAGACCTCAGCTTAAATACATTTCCTTCAGAATGTCTTCCTGACTCCTTAAAGACCTCTGTCTCATGTTTCAACAGTTCCCTCTACTTCCCCTTTCATAGTATTGTCACTCTTTCTTGCAATTAGCTGTTTAATCTTCTCACTTCACCCTTTAAATCATAGACCCCATCAACTTCACATTGTTGAAGATTAGCACCTAGGATAATGCTGGACATATGGCCTTAAGCGTGTTGACTAATAATTTCTCTAAGCTTTCTTTCTCTTCTGTTCGGTGAAAATAATATACCCTTCTCAGTGTGAGATTATTTTAGTAACAGTGCTATGAAAAATAAGAAACTGTATAAATTTGCATACAAAGGCATTTATATGCATAGGTGCTACTAGAAAGGCAACCTAAACAACTCTTTTCTTTGACAAGTGATAATGGGTGAGCTGTGCCAAAACTGAAAATTTAAACACCTCATTACCACTCTGTAAAGCCTCCTTTTATCAAGCAATGTCCCCAAACCAGTGTTGACTCATATTCTCATCTTACTCTTCAACTAAGCATTTCCCCTTTGTTCAGTGTCCATCACCCCAAATACTGAGAAAGTTTAGCACCATTCTTTCCATCCTTTAAAAAATAATTTATTCATTAGCAGCTCAATTGGTCACTCCTATTTAAACCAATTTGATGATCTTTGTAGA
Organism: Balaenoptera musculus; assembly: GCF_009873245.2. Lineage (NCBI taxonomy): Eukaryota > Metazoa > Chordata > Mammalia > Artiodactyla > Balaenopteridae > Balaenoptera > Balaenoptera musculus. The sequence continues at coordinate 47,865,383 of NC_045801.1, read as the reverse complement.
TTTTTTTCAAGGGAGCTCACAAAACTACATAGGGTCAAAATCTGATCCATGATGGTAATATTTTGTGGTGACAACTACTTTAAGCTATATAAGTAATAGTTAACTTTAAGTGCTTACTGTATACCAGGTTCAATGTTAAACATTCTACATGAATTTTCTCATTGAATTCCCGCAACAAATCTATGAGGTAGTTACTATTGTTCTTCTCAATTTAAAGATTAGAAAACTGAGACTCAAGAAGAATTAAAGGGAGGTGGTATCAAGATGGCAGAGAAGAAGGATCCTGAAATCACCTCAACCCATGAATACACCAAAACTACAACTACATATAGAACAACTCTCATAATGACCGAAGGCTAGCAGAATGGACCATCTACAATCAAGGATATAAAGAAAGAACCACATGGAGTCTGGTAGGAGTAGAGGAGAAGCAGTCTAGTTGGGACCCACACTGGTTGTGGATGATTCAGAGGAGAGAGATATCTCAGGCTTGGGGATCCTCCCTAGGGAACCCCACGTTGGGCACCCCAGCCCTGGGGTCCAGCACTGGGAAGACAAGCCACACTGGCAGGTTTGAAAACCAGTGGGGCTTACTGAAGGTCTGTAGGAAACTGAGACTCTGCTCTTGAAGAGCACATGCCCAGACTGGCTTGCTCCCAGTTCCAGCACAGAAACAGCAGACTAAAAACTGCCTGGTGCTCTGGCCAGGCTGCCAGGACCACCTTGGCACACCACCCAACCCACACCAGGCTCTGCCTCCAGCCCGTCCTGCTCCAGCCCCACTCCACACCAAGGTAGGCAAAGACCATCACACCAGGGAGAAGACAAAGTTTACTCTGGGCATCTGCTCCAGCACCTCAGGCTTGGCCTTCCCCCCAGCTATGGCAGTCACTGCCTATTAGTAAAGAAGGAGCTGCTCATTGTTCCAGGTTTCAGCTCCAGCCCCTTGGGCTCCAGCCCAGCCCCCTGCCAAGGCAATGACCTCTATGGCACCAGGAAAGAAGCCCTGATTCACGTCAGGCTCAAACGCTAGCCACTCCAGTTCCAGCCCTAGGCCCCCACCAAAGCAATGACTACCAACACACTCTAGAAGATACAGCCCATGCTCACCCTCCCACAAGAGCCACTGGGCACAAACAGACTGCATAGGAATGCTTCCACTAAAGACATACCTTCAAGAGCAGGATAAGAAACTGTTTTTCCTAATATCATAGAGACAAACAGCGAAAGTCAAAAAAATGAGAAGATAGAAGAATACGTTCCAAAAGAAAGAACAAGATAAAACCCCAGAAAAAAAAAAATCCTAGTGAAAGAAAAATAAGTCATAAAAATGCTCACTGAACTTGGGAAAAGAATAGAGGAACACAGTGAGAACTTCAACAAAGAACTAGAAAATATTTTTTAAAGCATCAATCAGAGCTGAAGAATAACAATAACTGAAATTTAAAAATACACTAGAAAGAATTAACAGAAGATTAGGAGATAGAGAAGAATACATAAGTGACCTGGAAAACAAAAAGTGGAAATCACCCAATCAGAACATCAAATAGAAAAAATATTTTAATGAGGATAGTTTAAGGGGCGTCTGGGACAACATCAAGCATACTAACATTTGCTTGTAGGGCTCCCAGAAGGAGAAGAGAGTGAGAAAGGATCAGAAAACATACTTGATAAACAATGACTAAAACTTTCCTAGCCAGAAGAAGGAAACCGATGTCCAGGTCCAGGACACAAAGAGAGTCCCAAATAAGATGAACCCAAGGAGAACCATACCAAGACACATTATAATTAAAATGTCAATGTTAAAGATAAAGAGAGAATTTTAAAGGCAGCAAGAGAAAAACAAAGAGTCATACACAAGGGAAGCCCCATAAGGCTATCAGCTGATTTTTCAGCAGAAACTTTGGAAGCCATAACGGAGTGGTGTGATATATTTAAAGTACTGAAATGAAAAATCTACTAACAAGGATACTCTATCAAGCAAGGTTGTCATTCAGAATTGAAGGGAAAATAAAGAGTTTCCCACAGAAGCAAAAACTAAAAAGTTCATCACCACTAAATTGGCCCTACAAGAAATATTATAGTGTCTTCTTTAAGCAAAAAAAGAAAAGGTGATAACAAGAAATAAGATGAAGAAAAAATCTCACTGACAAAGATAAATATACCATAAAAGCAGTGGATCGACCACTTAAATAAGCTAGTACTAAGGTTAAAAGACAAAAATCAAGTATAATGACAATAAACAGTTAAGGGATACACATAAAAGTGTATATGTGAAACCAAATCATGAAATGTGGGCAGGGAGTTTTAGTAAAAAAATGTAGAGCTTTTAGAATGTGCTTAAACATAAATGACTATCAGTTTAAAACAAATAGATATAAATACAGGTCGATATACAGTAAGTCCCCTACATACAAATGAGTTCCTTTCTGAGAGCACGTTCGTAAGTCCAATTTGTTTGTAAGTCCAACAAAGTTAGCCTAGGTACCCAACTAACACAATCGGCTATATAATACTGTACTGTAATAGGTTTATAATACTTTTCACACAAATAATACATAAAAAACAAATGCAAAAAATAAAACATTTTTAATCTTACAGCACAGTATCTTGAAAAGTACAGTAGTACAGTACAACAGCTGGCATACAGAGGCTGGCATCTGAGTGCCAGGCAAAAAGAGTTACTGACTGGAGGAAGGAGAGGAGATGGGAGATGGTAGAGCTGAAGGATCATCAGCCATAGGAGACGGAGGGCAAGCTGCAATTTCACTCATGCCTGATGTTGATGGCACAGGTTCTGGTTCCTTGCTGGATTCAATTTTATCTACCCTCTTGAAAAAATGATCCAGTGATGTCTGCATAGTATCTTTTTTTTTTTTTTTTCTCATCATAGATGACACTGTAGCACTGGATTGCATTCTGAATGGCTACTGCGACCTTTGTGTACCATTCTGTGTTCCAGTCCTGTGCTTCAAAAACTAACAGTGCCTCCTCAGATAAAGAAAATCCTCCTGCCATTTCCTGAGTTGTGAATCTCTTTGGTGCTTCAATTACTTCTTCTTCTTTCTCTCCTCGTCCTTTCTCTGGGCCTCCAATTCCATCAGGTCTTCATTAGTAAGCTCTCATCTTGCACAGCAAGAAGTTCAATAAATTCATCCTGTTGCAGATCTAGCTCCAGCTTCTCACTGAGAGTCACTAAGTTCCTGAAGGCCTCTTTGGACTCTTCATCTACCTTCTCAAATCCACGAAAATTGTGAACAAACCGAGGACAAAGTTCTTCCGAACCCCATTCATGGTGACAGCCGTAACCTCACGTCAAGAAAAGTCAATGTTTTTCATGGCCTTGTAGATGTTATAGTCCTTCCAAAATTGTCAAAATGTTGTTCCTGATTTGTCACTTGCCTTTACTGCCTGATGAAAAATGTGACATAAATAATATTTCTTGAAAGTCGCTATAACTCCCTGGTCCATAGGTTGGATGAGCAATGTAGTATTCAGTGGCAGATGCACTACTTTGAAATTGGGATGAAAATCTTCCATGAATGGAGGGTGGCCCAGAGCATTATCAAGGAGCAAAAGAATGTTGAATGGGATGTCCTTCTCCAAGCAATATTTCTCTACCTCTGGGATAAACTGGTGGAAAAACTAGTCCTGGAAAATGGCCAGTGTAACCCAGGCTTTGGGGTTACTCTTCCACACAAGAGGAAGAGAGTCCTTGGCTATGTTTTTAAGGGCTCTTGAGTTCTCTGAATGATAAACTAACAGAAGCTTCAGCTTCATATCATCAGAAGCATTGCCACCAAACAACAGAATTAGCCTATCCTTTGCTGCTTTAGAGCATGGCATTGACTTTCCCTCCTTACTGATGTAACTTCGGTCTGGCATCCTCTTTCAGTACAATCCTGTCTCAACCACATTAAAAACCTGCTTGGGTAAATACGTGCCTTCATCAATAATTTCTCAAAGTGTTTCAGGAAATTCCTGGGCAGATACTGTGTCAGTACTCACTGCCTTGCCACTTACTTTTTATGTTGTGAAGGTTGGCTCTAGCCTTGAACCAATGAAAACAGCCATGGCTGGCATTAAAAGATGCGACCTCTGATTCTTCACCGTGTATCTTCTTCAAGTCTTCATAAAGGCTTTTAGCTTTCTCTTGAATCAGCATTAAGCTGAGCAGGACTCAATGCTGATGCTGATCCTGCATCCACACACTGAGAAGTTTCTCCATCTCCTCCATCATTTTTCCATGCTTCTTTGCTCTTATTGTCAACATCATCTGCAGAGCAGACTTCACATGTTCCATGATCTTGTCCTTGTTCTTTAGAATTGTGCTGATGGTTGAACCATTCATGTTATAAGAATGAGCAACGTCTACCATATTTTTGCCTTACTCCACTCTCTCAATTATTTTCACTTTTGTTTCCATCATTATTGCGTGGTGCTTCTTAGCAGTACCAGCTACATCACTGCTGTATTTACATTTGCTTCTGGACATCCTGGGCTTGAAATAAAGATACCATACTACTGTACTCTATACAGTACCATACAGTAATGTACACAAAAGCACAACCACTTGTAGAGGATACACGCACGTGACAATGTACACCAGACATGTGAACTACTTATGTGATTGGATATGCGAACACACTTTCACATCTTTTAAAGTTTGAAACCTGAAGGTTTGTATGTAGGGGACTTACTCTATATGAACCTCATGTTAACCACAAATAAAAAACCTACAATAGATACACACACCAAAAAAAAAAGGGGGGGGGGGAGAGAGAGAGAAAGGGAGAATGGAACCCAAATATAATACTAAAGAAAATTATCAAAACACAAAGGAAGATGCTGAAAAAAGAAAAGAACAGAGAAGAACTACAAAAACAACCAGAAAACTAGGAACAAAATGATAATAAATACATATCTATTAATAATCACTTTAAATGTAAACAGACTGAATGCTCCAATCAAAAGACATATGGTGGGGACTTCCCAGGTGGTGCAGTATTTAAGAATCTGCCTGCCAATGCAGGTGACACGGGTTCAATCCCTGGTCCAGGAAGATCCCACATGTCATGGAGCAACAAAGCCCGTGCACCACAACTACTGAGCCTGTGCTCTAGAGTCCATGAGCCACAACTACTGAGCCTGCATGCCACAACTACTGAAACCCACATGCCTAGAGTCCATGCTCCACAACAAGAGAAGCCACTGTGATGAGAAGCCCATGCACTGCAGCGAAGAGTAGCCCCCACTCACTGCAACTAGAGGAAGCCCGCATGCAACAACAAAGACCCAAGGCAGACAAAAATAAGTAAATAAATAAATAAATAATTTTTAAAAAAGACATATGGTGGCTGAATGGATTAAAAAAAACAAGATCCATCTATATGGTGCCTATAAGAGACCCACTTCAAAGCTAAAGACACAAACAGACTGAAATGAGGGGATGGAGAAAGATATTCCATTAAAACAAACTGAAAAGAAAGGTGGTATAGCAATATCAGAAAAAATAGACTTTAAAACAAAGTCTATAACAAAAGACAAAGAAGGGCATTATATATTGATAAAGAGGTCAATCCAAGAAGAAGATATGATAGTCTTAAATATATGTGCACCTAATATAGGAGCACCTAAATATATAAAGCAAATATTAACAGACATAAAGGGAGAAATTGAGAGCAATGCAATAATAATAATTGACTTTAATACCCACTTACATCCATGGATAGACCATCAAGACAGAAAATCAATAGAAATCAATGGCTTTAAATGACACATTAGATCAGTTGGGCGTAATATTGACAAAATATTCCACCCCAAACAACAGAATACACATTCGTTTCAGGTACACATAGAACTTTCTCTAGGATAGATCACTGCTAGGCCACAAAACAAGTCTTAAAATTTTTAAGAAGATTGAAATTATATCAAGCATTTTTTCTAATCATAAGAATATGAAACTAGAAATCAATTACAGGAAGAAAACTGGAAAAAACACCACCATGTGGAGAGTAAACAACATTCTACTGAAACACCAATAGGTCAATGAAGAAATAACAAAAAAATCAAAAAAATACCAAATGACAATAGAAGCACAAATGAAAATAGAAGCATAACTTCCAAAATCTATGGGACCACAAAAGCAGTTCTAAAGGGAAATTTATAGCAATACAGGCCTACCTCAAGAAACAAGAAAAATCTCAATTTATCATCTAAATGAATCAGAAAAAGAAGAACAAACAAAGCCCAAAGTCAGTAGAAGCAAGGAAGCAATAAAGATCAGAGCCAAAATAAATAGACACCCCCCCAAATATATATATATATATATATATATAGAAAAGATCAATGAAACTAAGAGATGGTTTTTTTGAAAAGATAAACAAAATTGATAAACCTATAGCCAGACTCATCAAGAAAAAAAGAGATGACCCAAATAAGTAAAATTAGAAATGAAAGAGAAAAAGTTACAACTGATATCACAGAAATACAAACAATCATAAGAGAATACTATGAAAAGTTATACACCAACAAATTGGACAATCTAAAAGAAATGGATAAATTCCTATAAACATACAATCTTCAAGACTGAATCAGGAAGAAATTGAAAATCTGAACAGACAAGTTATTAGTAATACAATTGAATCAGTAATCAATAAACTCCAAACAAATGAAAGTCCAGGACCAGATGCTTCACAGGTGAATTCTACCAAATATTTAAAGAAGGGTTAATACCAATCTTTCTCAAACTCTTCCAAAAATTTGTAGAGGGGGGACACTTCAAAACACATTCTACAAGACCAGCATCACCCAGATACCAAATCCAGACAAAGACACTACAAAAAAAGACTACAGGGCCAATATCCTTGATGAACATAGATGCAAAATTCTCAACAAAATACTAGCAAGCCAAATTCAACAATATGTAACAAGGGTCATACATCATGATCAAATGGGGTTTAGTCCAAGGATACCAGGATGGTTCAATATTGGCAAATGATTCACCCTGATACACCACATTAACAAAACAAAGATAAAAATCACATGATCATCTCAATAGAGGCCAAAAAGCATTTGGCAAAATTCAATATCCATTCATGATAAAATATCTCAACAAAGTTGGTGTAGAGGGAACATACGTCAACATAATAAAAGCTATTTATGACAAACTCACAGCTAACTCTATACTAACTGATGAAAATCTGAAAGCTTTTCCTCTAAAATCGGGAACAAGGTAAGGATTCCCACTATTGCCACTGGTATTTAATATAGTATTTGAAATTCTAGCCACAGCAATCAGACAAGAAAAAGAAATAAAAGGCATCCAAACTGAAAGAGAAAATAATATGTCACTATTTGCAGATGGCATGATACTACATATAGAATACCAATAAATTATTAGAACTAATGAATTTAATAAAGTTGCAGGATACAAGATTAAAAACAGAAATCTGTTGCATTTCTAGACACTAATAATGAACTATCCAAAAGAGAAATCAAGAAAACAATTTCATTTAAATTCCCCTCAAAAACAATAAAATACCTAGGACTAGATCTAACCAAGGAGGTGAAAGACCTGCACTCTGTAAACTATTAGACATTGATGAAGGAAGCTGAAGGTGATACAAGTAAATGGAAAGACATCCTGTGTTCATGGATTGGAAGAATTAACATTGTTAAAATTTCCATGCTACCCAAAGCAATATACAGGTTCAAGGCAATCCTTATCAAAATACCAAAGACAGTTTTCACAGAACTAGAACAAATAATCCTAAAATTTATATGGAACCACAAAGACCCTGAATTGCAAAGGAAATCTTGAGAAAAAAAAACAAATCTGGAGGTATCATACTTTCTGACTTCAGACTATACTACAAAGCTACACTAATCAAAGCAATATGGTTTTGGCACAAAAACTGACACATGGATCAATGGAGCAGAATAAAGAGCCAAGAAATATACCCACAGTTATATGGTAAATTAATCTAAGACAAAGGATGCAAGAATATACAATTGGAAAAAGATGGTCTCTTCAATAAGCGGAAAGCTACATGCAAAAGAATAAAACTAGAAAATTTCCTCATACCATATAAAAAATGAACACAAAATGGATTAAAGACTTAAATGTAAGACCTGAAATCATAAAAGTCCTAGAGTACAACATAGGCTGTACACCCTTTGACATTGGTCTTAGCAATATTTTGGGGGGATTTGTCTCCTCAGGCAAGGGCAATAAAAGCAAAAATAAATAAATTGGATCTAATCAAACTTAAAAGCTTTTGCACAGCAAAAGAAATCATGAACAAAACGAAAAGGGAACCTGTGAATGGGAGAAGATATTGCAAATGATATGTCTAATAAGGGGTTAGTATCCAAAATATGTAAATATATCAAAAAACAAACAAACAACCTGGTTTAAAAATGGGCAGAACACCTGAATAGGCATTTTTCCAAAGAAGACATACAGATAGCCAACAGTCACATGAAAGTATGCTCAACACACATTGTTAATCATCAGAGAAATGCAAATTATAACTACAATGAAATATCACCTCACCCCTGTCAGAAGGTCTATCATCCAAAAAAACAAAAAACAAATGTTGGCAAGGATGTGGAGAAAAGGGAACCGTAATACACTGTTGGTGGGAATATATATTGGTGCAGCCTCTATGGAAAACAGTACAGAAATTCCTCAAAAAACTAAAAATAGAACCACCATGTGATCCAGCAATTCCACTACTGGGTATGTATGTGAAAAAAACAAAAACACTAATTCAAAAAGATACATGCATCCCAATGTTCATAGCAGCATTATTTACAATAGCCAAGATATGGAAGCAGCCTAAGTATCCATCAACAAACAAATGGATAAAGAAGATGTGGTATATATATATATATACACAATGGAATACTATTCATGCAAAAAAAGAATGATATTTTGCCATTTACAGCAACATGGATGGACTTGGAGAGTATTATGCTAAGTGAAATAAGTCAGACAAGGAAAGACAAATACCGTACGATATCACCTATGTGTGGAATCTAAAAAATACAACAAACCAGTGACTATATAAAAAAGAAACAGACTCACAAATATCAAAAACAAACTAGTGGTTACCAGTGGGGGAATGAAAGAGGGAAGGGTGGGATAGGGGTAGAGGACTTAGAGGTACAAACTACTATGTATAAAATAAATAAGCTACAAGGAAATATTGTACAACACAGGGAATATAACAATAGTTTATAATAAATATTAATATAAATGGAATATAACTTTTAAAAATTATGAATCACTATGTTGCACACCTGAAACATATATTATTGAACATCAACTATGCCTCAATTTTAAAAAAAAGTTTTAAAAAAATGAACAAATATAACAAAAGAGAAACAAATTCACAGATACAGAGAACAAACTAGTGATTACCAGAGGGGAGTGGGGTGGGGGAATGGCAAAATAAGTGAAGGGAATAAAGAGGTACAAATGTATAAAATAAGATACAAGGATGTAATTTACAGCAAAGGCAATATAGTCAGTGTTTGTATGGAGTGTAATCTATAAAAATATTGAATTACTATGTTGTACACCTAAAATTAATATAATATTGTAAGTCAACTATACTTCAATTAAAAAATAAAAGAAGAATTATTAAGGGACTTGGATAAGATCACCCCATTAGTAGAGTACAGATCTGGGGCTGAAACCAAGGGAATCTGACCCCACCACCCATCTGATTACCATTAGTATTTCCCCAAAATAAGAAAAGTCAAAGGTTAAAACTCTCAACTAACCAAATGAGTTTTATCAGTTTTGCAATGTGGTTGCAAAACTCTGGTGGTTGAATATCTTATGAAAATATACATTTTTATGATTTTCACAGCATATTTTTCTATAAGAAAATGTTTCATCCACAAACATTTTATGGCACGAGTTGGCAGCACTTTGTTTAGAGCTGCAGCTTTTGATTCTATATAAATTTATTAATATTAACATGATGCTAGAAGTACTAAAACTGAACAATCGCTTGGTTCCTTGTTTGTTATTTTCAAAACTTTTATAGATTTTTTTTTTAATTAAGAGAGTTCATGCTTCTACTGCAGCAACATTTGCTGGCTGGCCTATAAATATTTGAAAGTGTCTGGTGGGTAATTTTAATAACTCAAGATTTTCCACCCTTTTAACAGATGTAGTCAATAGTAAGTTAAACCTCTACATAGTGGTAAATATTTTTAACATTATGAAATATTAATAGAATTAGCAGCTTCCTGTAATAAAGGTATAATATGATGAGTCACATAAAGAATGTATGAATCTTATTTATTCAGGAACAAAATTCACGTCTGATGATCTTTTTGCTTGCCTTACTCACTGCCATGAATGCCCTCAGCAGTCAGGTGAGGAGACCCCAAGGAAGAGGGTTTCTCTGTAGTAAAGACGTCCAATGGGACTCTTCAAAATCACAAACCATACACCCCATGAGAGAGTCAGCATTTAGGCACCTGCCATACAGAAGCTCTCATTGGCCAATAGGTGTTAGTTATGGAAGCAAAGGCACAAACAGGGAGGGACCAAAACCCTAGGCAATACAGAAAGGTACATTTATTCTTTTACTCTTTATTCCCAACACAGAAGAGTTAGGCTTTGAAAAAGGAAGAGGAAATGTTTCACAATCAGACTTTGTACCATACACACACACACACAAACACACTTTACCTGGATATCACTTAATCATCCTTCAGGACTCAGCTCAGCTCTCTTATCACTCTCTAGGAACTACCTGTTCTGACCCCCATGCCACTCCCTACCTACCTCTGATCCCCTCACAGCTGCATCCTTTACTGTGTGTTAGGTGTCCTTTTTCAGTTCTCCCTTAGCCCACTTCTATCATAGCACTCAGCATTACCTACCACACTAAATTCTGTTCATTTCTCTTACCTCTATTCCTCATTAGACTCTAAACTTTTTGAGAGCAGAGGTCATATCTCTTTCATATTTGTATCTCTAATGCCTAATAGAGTGTCTGGGAGTTTAGTAGGTGCTTAAATAATTTTTGAATGACTATTAATGCAGGTGTGGTTTAGGACAATTTTTACCCTAAGGTTTGTCCTTTATTTAAACATGATGATGGCCACGCAGCATTTCATCCCAGGGTCTCTTCTCTTTTTATTCTCTCCATAAGTAATCTTACCTATCACTCCCTAGGCTTTAATTGTCACATTTATGACTCAGAATGTGTTTGACTTCCAAATCTATATTACTATTTTTCATCTGAACTCAAAATGGGTACTTTCATTGGGACATTGCCATGTAGATTCTTATTCTAAAACCACTTATTGCTTTCCCCTCAAATTCTTCTCCCTCTCCTACTCTAGTTGACCACATCACCATTCATTTATGCTTTCATGTTGGAGACCTTGGAATCCTCTTTGATCCCTCCCTCTCTGCCACCATCCTTATCTAATCAGGCACCAAATTCTGTCAATTCTACCTTTTAAATCTTTCAAATTTTCTTCATCTCAACCATTAATCTTTCAGTTCAGACCCTAAATCCCTCACATTGGGCTGTTCAAAAGCTTCTTAAATGATTCTCCTTAACTCTAATCAAACAACTTTGCAGTCCCTTCTCATAATAATGACACATCCACATCCCTGTTTGGGTACATCAAGTATCATTCTAGAACTGTGGATATAATGGTTTGAAAAAGACACCAAAGTCCCTGCTTCTGTGTAGCTTAAGTAAGGACTAAGCTCTTTAGAATCATATACTGAACCCTTAATGATCTAATGCTAATCTACCTTCCGGCCTTATCTCCTTCCATTATTCACATCCTATGCTGCTCACACACTCACTTAAGCATTTTATTCTTTCTCAAAACATTTTGCCTTTTAGACATGCTGTTCCCTCTGCCCTGGATTCTCATTTATATGCAACCCTGTTTCCTACCTGATAACGTCTACTCATTCTTCAAGATACAATTCAAATGTCATCTCCTCAATGAAGCTTTCCTGGTAGTTAAGCTTTCCTCTTCCATGTGTTCATAAGACTTCATTATGAACCGATAGTTCATAAGACTATTGGTCATGCTATACTGTAATTGTGGATATACACATGTCTGTCTTAGCCCATTTGACAGTGAATACTTCCAGAGAAGACTTAATTATCCTTGTATCTGAGCAGAACCTGACACATTGTTTGTTACATACTAGACCATCAATACTTCTAAATGATGTTGAATAAATAAATAGAAAAGTAGAAGAAATTATACACTCTTATTCCTAACTCAGAAGAAAAAAAGAGAAAGCATAAACATTGGGTCTTTTGATTCTTTAGCTTGAAATTTCAGTCGATTATTACCTAAAATTAATGGCACAACTGAATTTTAACAATACAATGTTTTTTAAAGGCTTATTTTATCAAGTAAGTTATAAACAAATGTCCATTACTTTGTATAATGCACTATAAAGCAATAAATTGCAGACAGAAGACTGAAAGTGTCTTTCAAAATAATAAAGGCCAGAAATATAGTGAAATATGTGCTGGCCTTATTTAAGCCTTCCTCTGTCATAGCAAACTGGAAGCATTCCGACATGACATTTTTCCTCCCTGAGAATCAGATTCATCATCCAGAAACTAAGCAGAATGACCATGACCCCTTCCACTCTGATAATCAATAGCACTATAATACTCCATAGATTTGCCAGAAATATCACCAGTGAATAAAAATAAATATAAAAGATACAGACAAGAAGAATTCAAGAAGGGACAACCTTGGCTAGAGTAAACATGAATACACAGAAGCAAGCCTTGAATTATGCCAAGGCATCCTGGCTGAAATGCCAACAAGTAAATGCAACTGTTCTAAGTGTGCACAGGAGAAAAGAGACAAAATGAGATTGTTGCAGCTTAAAACATCTTCAGAAATGTGAATCTCACAGGACAAAATTAAATGACACAGAAAGGCAAAGCATTTAATGACTTAGAAGTATAGGTTTAAAAGAGCCTACTTATGGCCCCTCCCACCCCCTATCATTTGATAAAATGGATCATTACAAAATGTTTTGATTATGTTTAGTCTCCAAGACTTGCTTCAAGTGATAAAACTTTTTTTAAGCCAAAGCCTGGGCTCTTTTTCTTCACTAATGTTTATGAAGGTGAGGGGGGAGATAATATCAGAGGTAGAGTATAACCTAACAACGTAGCTGGATTTGCCAATCTCAATAATTAGTTGCACATCTAAATATTTCTAGGTCAAATTTTCTAATCTCAAGAAGTACATCATTTTGTTTGTTTGAGTTTCCCCTCTTCGTCTCTCAAATGTCATGCTCTGGTACCCTGACAGCTACTCTGTTTTGCCACTCTGTTGGTTTCTAAACTTCTCTGCATGTGACCAGCTGTAATCTGAGAAGAGGGAGAACAAATAAAAGATGAAGAACTTACTAGAGCAGAGCAAAGTAGCTGCCAGAGGAAAGATGTGTCACTGAAGGTGCATAAAAGCAGACAACAGAGACAGAAAACTTTTGAAGGAGACTTCTGTTTTAATGAAGATTAGGAACATGTGAAAAATGGACCAGTGAGAATAAGACTCTAATTTGCAAGTTTATTTTTATAAATTCTGTGTTCTGATCGTCCTTTTAAAAAGGTAATTCCATTCCAATTTAGTCAGAAGGTAATGAATACCTAAAAGCATCAGAGTGTTGACCATGTTTTTTCAAGGAATAGTTTTCTGTATTTGAAAGATATTTTCCCCCAGCTTTATAGTGGTAAAATTGACAAATAAATTGTAATGTATTTAAAGTATACAATGTAATGACTTGATATACATAGTGAAAGCATTCCCACTGTTGAGTTGACTAACACATCCATCACCTAACATATTTAACTTTTGTGGGAGGGGGGCAGGGGGGAAAACACATTGTCTACTCTTAGCAAATTTCAGTTTTACAATACAATGTTATCAACTATAGTCATCATAAAATACATTAGATTCTCAGACTGAGTTCATCTTAAAACAAAGTTTGTACCCTTCTAAAAATCTCTCCCTATCTCCCTCACCTCCAGCCCCAGGCAACCACCATTCTGCTCTGTTTCTTTGAGTTTTATGGGGATTTTTAGATTCCACTTATAAGTGATATCATACAGTATGTGTCTTCCTCTGATTAGCTTATTTCACTTAGCATAATGCCCTCAAGTTCCATCCATGTCGTCACAAATGGAAAGATTTTCCTTTTTTTTTTTTTTAAACATCTTTATTGGAGAATAATTGCTTTACAATGGTGTGTTAATTTCTGCTTTATAACAAAGTGAATCAGCTATACATATACATATATCCCCATATCTCCTCCCTCTTGCGTCTCCCTCCAACCGTCCCTATCCCACCCCTCTAGGGGGACACAAAGCACCGAGCTGATCTCCCTGCGCTATGTGGCTGCTTCCCACTAGCTATCTATTTTACACTTGGTAGTGTATATATGTCCATGACGCTCGCTCTCTCACTTCATCCCAGCTTACCCTTCCTCCTCCTCAGGGATTGTAAATTGATACTGCCACTATGGAGAACAGTATGGAGGTTCCTTAAAAAACTAAAAAGAGAACTACCATACGACCCAACAAACCCACTACTGAGCATATACCCTGAGAAAACCATAATTCAAAAAGAGTCATGTACCACAATGTTCATTGCAGCTCTATTTACAATAGCCAGGACATGGAAGCAACCTAAGTGTCAATTGACAGATGAATAGATAAAGAAGATGTGGCACATATATACAATGGAATATTACTCAGCCATAAAAAGAAATGAAATTGAGTTATTTGTAGTAAGGTGGATGGACATAGAGTCTGTCATACAAAGTAAAGTAAGTCAGAGAGAGAAAAACAAATACCGTATGCTAACACATATATATGGAATCTAAATAAAATAAAATAAAATAAATGGTTCTGAAGAACCTAAGGGCAGGACAGGAATTGAGATTTTTCTTTTTTAAGGCTGAATTTTATTTCTATATATCACAACTTCTTTTTCCATTCATCTGTCAATCAACGCTTAGGCTGTTTCCATGTCTTGGTTTTTATAAATTATGCTGCTATGAAAATGTAGGTGCATATGTCTTTTCAATTTACTGTTGTGTTTCTTTTGGATATAGTCCCAGAAGTGGGATTGTTGGATCATGTAGTAGTTCTATTTTCATTTTTTTGAGGATCCTCAATACTATTTTCCATAGTGCCTGTACCAGTTTATAACCCACATCCTCACCACCATTTGTTATCTCTTGTCTTTTTATGATGGCCATTCTACCAGGCATGAGGTGTTACTGTGGTTTTGATTTGCAATTCTCAATGACTAGTGATGTCAAGGATCTTTTCATGTACCCATTCGTTATTGTATACCTTGTTTGGAAAAATACCTATTAAAGTCTTTTGCCCATATTTTAATTGGATTACTTGTTTTGTTTTGTTTTGCTATTGAGTTATATGATTTCCTTATGTATTTTAGATATTAAGCCCTTATCAGATACATGGTTTGCAAATATTTTTTCCCATTCTGTAGGTTGTCTTAACTTTGTTGATTGTTTCTTTTGCTGTGCAGAGGCTTTTTACTTTGACATAGCCACACTCGCTTACTTTTGGCTTTGTTGATTATGCTTTAGGTATCACATCCAAAAAATTATTTCCTAGACACATGTCAAGGAATGTTTTCCCTATTTTTTCTTCCAGAACTTTTATGGGTTTAGGTCTTACATTTAAATCTTTAATCTATTTTACGATAATTTTTGTGAGTTGTGCAGGACAGGTACCTAGTTTCATTCTTTAACATTTGAATAGCTAATTTCCCCAGCACCATTTATTAAAGAGACTGTCTTTTCTCCATTGAGTATTCTTGGCTTCCTTATAAATATTAGTTGACCATATTTGCTTGGCTTTCCTTCTGGGCTCTTGATTCTGTTTCATTGACTATTTGCTTTTATGCCAGTACCATACTGTTTTGATTACCAGAACTTTATAGTGTAGCTTGAAATCAGGAAGTGTGCTGCCTCCTGTTTTTTTCTTTCCCAGGATTGCTTTGGCTATTCAGGGTCTTTTGTGATTTCATATAAATTTTAGGATAGTTTTTTCTACATCTGTAAAAAAAATGCCATTGGAATCTTGATAGGAATTGCATTGAATCTGTAGGTGACTTTTGTAGTATTGATATATTAACAATATTAATTCTTACAATCCATAAACACAGAATAACTTTCCATTTATTTGTGTCTTATTTCTTTCATCCATGTCTTATAGTTTGTTATTAATTTTGAGCTATTGTAAATGGGATTGTTTTCTTAATTTCTCATGAGAGTTTGTTGTTAGAGTATAGAAATGCCACTCATTTTTGTATAATGGCTTTGTATCTCATAACTTTACTGAATTCGTTTATCAGTTCTAATAGTTTTTGGTGGAGTCTTCAGGGTTTTCTAGGTCTTTAGGGTCATCTGCAAATAGTGTCAATTTTACTGCTTCTTTTCCAATTTGGATGCCTTTTATTATTTCTTGCCTAATTTCTCTGTTCAGGACCCCTAACTTATCCATATCTTCTAGGTTGTCCAATTTGTTGGCAAATAATTGTTCATAGTATTCTCTTATGATCCTTTGTATTTTGTGGTGTCAGTTGTAACTTCTCCTCTGTCATTTCTGGTTTAATATATTTGAGCCACCTCTTTTTTTCTTGGTAATCTTAGTTAAAATTTGTCAATTTTATTTATCTTTTCAAAGAATCATCTCTTTGATCTTCTCTGTTATCTTTTTAGTCTCCAGTTAATTTATTTCCACTCTGATTGTTTTTATCTCCTTCCTTCTACTAGCTTTGGGCTTCATTTGTTCCTCTTTTTCTTGTTCCTTGAGGTGTAAAATTAGGTTGTTTACTTGAGATTTTCCTTGTTTCTTGAAATAGGCGTTTATCACTATGAGCTTCCCTCTTAACTGCTTTTGGTGCATGCCATAAATTTTGTCTTGGAACTGTATCTCAATTTTTTCCCTGTTGAATATACTTCAATCAGCTTTTCTCAAGCTAGAGTTCTGGGAGAGAATTAAGCCTAACACCCTGAGGCATCTATATGGTAAATGATGAATTGTATTCCCATTTTCATTTGTCTCAAGGTAATTTTTCATTTCTTCTTTGATTTGTTTGTTGATCCATTAGTATGATCAGTGGCATGTTGTTTAATCTCCACACATTTGTGAATTCACAGTTTTCTACTTGTTATTCATTTCTAGTTTCATACCACTGTGGTCAGAAAAGATGCTCGACATGATTTCAACATTCTTAAATTTACTAAGACTTGCTTTGTGGCCTAACATATGGCCTGTCCTGGAGAATGTTCCATGTGCACTTGAGGGGAATGTTTATTCTGCTGCTTTGGGATAAAATATTACATATATATGTATAGATAGATAGATAGATAGATGTATATATATATATCCATCTGGTCTAATGTGTCATTTATATTGATGTTTTCTTATTGATTTTTCTGTCTGGATTACCTATCCACTTATGTAACTGAGGTATTAAAGTCCCCTACTATTATTGTACTGATGTCTATTTATCCCTTTAGGTCTGTTAATATTTGCTTTATCTATGTAGGTTCTTCATGGCATCTTTATGCAAGCAAAATTCTTACCCTTGAAAGATGTAACATACAATAGTAAAATGAAAATAGCTAACTAAGGCTATGATGAAGTTATTCATAGCAAATATTCCAGAGCAGATAAGAAAAATAATCTTTTGATATTATAAACAAAAATTTAAAAGAAGAGGGAGAATACTTCCAAAAAACAAATCTCATATAGCACAGAGTCCAAACAGGTAATCCATGTGTTTCTGAAATATGCAAATTCCAATTTTTTTAAGATCTTCAGAGTCCATCTTACCCAAAACAAAAGTTAACTTAGAGAGAATGTTTCAAGCAACAGAAGATAATACGCATATTTTCAATCACTATATCCCTCTGATTTTTTCTAACCTGCTTGTTTAGAATACCTCATTTACTAAACACACGTAGAGTTCAGTATGCCCGAATGAACTAGGATATCCATGGGGTCTCTGGAGTAGTATCTTGCTCTCTCTCTTATCTATCATAAGCCTGATATTTGACTCAATTCATGGGAACCCTCATTCTATTTTTTCTCTGCTGGCATGCCCTAGTCTTCAACCAGAGACTGGCATTTTACCTGGAGTTCATTCCCACTTGCTTAGGAGGCTGAGGGCTTAGGAAGCTGAGAGCAGGATCCTGCTCCTGTGTCCATGGAGAGTGCCGTGAATAAATCAGTGTGGTCTTGCCAGACTTCACACCAGCACCCAGAACTTCACCACGCCAAACCCCACTGAGCAGGCCCTCCCACCCAATGAGCTCCCTGGCTGCACTGGCAGTTTGAGCCACAATGGCATCTACCTAGTTGTCTGGTACTCTTGTAACCAAGTCAGTTTCTGAGATTTATCTAGTCTTAACTCTGTCCCCCACTTAGCCTTTGAATACTTCCTCTTATCCAAGAATATCCTCAATATGGGAGACATGCACTTTAATTAAAATTAAATTTATGATCTCAGTGGCTCCTATGCCCTCTGCTACTTGTCTTTCTTATGAATCCATTATTACAACTCTCTTCTCTGAAGAAGAGGGGGTCAGTTCATAAAAGTTTGCACAAACGCATCCTTAGGTGATAAATGTATAGAAGAGAAGTAGAGGGGATACTGAACCAAATTTTCTTGAGACAGTTTGGGCAGTGACTTAACTGGGGCAATCTCAAGACCAGAGAAGGGGCCTCCAGCCACCCCCAACATAAGTGGCCCACAGGTATACTAATTTGGCCAGCTTAGCCCACTGATGCAGTTTATTCATAGAGCTGACCCAAGACTGCACAATCAATCTCTCTCTTAAAACTGTTTGTTGCCCCCAACTACCTCCTGGTATGAGCCCAAAGGGCCAGTTCAACCTGTGTGCATGCCTTGCCTAACCTGACCCAGAGAAACTCTGGCTTTTCCCACCACTCCAGGTTCAGATGAAGCAGTAACCATGGAGCCTGGGATCTGGTTTCTCCAATGGTTGCTCACATGGTTTAGATAACACAATCTATAAAAGAAGAGTAGTTAAGTGTCCTGGAGAAAATATATTAAGCAATGAGAACCAAGAGATGATAAGTAAATGTCAGATAAACTTCTTTTCTCCCTTTCAATTCCAATGGATTTTTCTGAGACAAGTGATTCCAGACAACCTCTCTGGAAATGTCTTGTGACTAAGCAACTGACTACCTAATCAGCTCAGAAACACACTACCTTGTATTTGCTCTCCTTCCTCCCCTGCCTCACTTTCTTTCACTCTTGCTGCCCTGGGATTGCAAGCCCAAATAAAGCAAGAGCATGTAAATTTTGCCTCATATTATTTTTACTAGGGAACATAATCTAGGACATATACCAATGAATAATACTGACTTCTGCCTCTCCTCCAGGGAAGAGCAGAATCATATGCACAGGCTGGAGAGCTCTTACTACTTTTTCACTTGTGATTAGAAATCTCTCCAGCAGGGGTGGCAATTCATTATTACCACTGACCACTCTGCCCCTCTCCACCATCTACCTGACTCTCTCTCTCTTTCTCTCTCTCTCTCCTTCCCCTCTCTCTTTTCCTCCCTCCTTGGTTCCATCTCTTTCCTCCCACTTCTTCTTCTCCTCCTCTCCCTCATCCTCCTCTTTCTTTCCTCTCTCTCTCTCTCTCTCTCTCTCTCCCTCTCTCTCTCCCTCTTTCCCTCCCTCTCATGCTCTCTCTCTCTTTCTCTGCCAACCAAGAAAAGATCTTAATACAGTCAAGTAAGAGGTGACAAGAAGAAACTATTTTTTTAATTTAGCCAATGCATGCTAATGATTTGGGTGAAGAGCTAAATAAACAATAAGATGAAATTAAAAATATTTTTGCAGATATCTAATAAAGAAAATTGAAAATTTAAATTCCAAGTGACTTCCAATGCAATTCATATCAATATGCCCAATAGTCTGAAAAGTGTGAAGACCACAACTTTGAGAAAAATTTTCCCCAATTGTTCTAAACATGCATGATATCTACCATAAATTTTGAAACTTAATTTTAAAACACAAAGTGTTCTTGTGAAGATACGAAAATAGACCATGGCCTTCTAAATAAATATACTATTTTTCTAACTCTAGATTATTCTTTTCCCAGAGTTTCAAACTCTCTCTTATCTCCCAATTCAGTACTCATTATGAACTTAGAAATGCCATTAGATTAATATAAAGAGTTTACTGCTTGGTAACTTTATCCCCTTGGATTTAAATAACCACAAAGTAGAAAATTGTAACAGTACTATCACTACAACATAAGTAGACTGATAAATTAGAAATGGAGGAGAAAAATTAATTGGTATTGAACATGAAAGGGAAATATTTTAGTTCCTAAACGTTTGTGCTGTAATTGCTTATAAAACTCTCTCAAGGTTTATAATCTTAAAATACATATATTTTAAATTAACCAACTTGCCAGAAAGATTTACTCAAGCTGTCAGTTTTCTACCATAAAGCATTTCATTTTGAAATGACTGATTCCAATCATCATCCTTCTGATGAAGTAAGGTCTTTTAAAGTTGATTCTTGGGAAACTTCTGCTATAAAAAATAGTTTCTCCTCACTATAGATGTGAGTGTAAATTGGTCTTACCATTTGTATAAAAGATAAGTATTGTTGGGGAAAGTTGAATATGCACATATCCTATAATCTAATAGTTCTATTCCTAAGTGATATAGAAAAACTCTTTGAGCTGTTATGAGTTTATCTTTGAGACTGTGACAAGAAAGGTCACAGCATCATTGCTCATGATAACAAGAAAAATGGGAAAACTTAACAATCTATCAACAATAGAATGGATGCATAAATTTAAATATATTCAAATAGTGAATAGTACATATAACAATGAAAATAACTGCAGCCAGATATCAATATCTAAAAATATTTATTGTAATATTGAGTGAAAGAAGAGAATCACATCGTTTATAAAATTCAAAAAGAGACAAAATAAACAATATTTAGTTTAAAGATATAAATTTACTAGGTAAAAAAGAAAGAGCCATAAAGTAAAGACTAACAGAAAATTCAAGAGAGAGATAAACTCTGAGAAGAGGGAAAGGAAAATTATCAGAGAGGGGGACTTTGAGAGCTCTAGGTAAGTACTGTTTCTAAACCTGTTATGGATATTTATTTAACCTATGTGGATATTTATTTTTATCATCATTATCAATCTGTGTGTGCTCATATATCTTCACATGTATATTGCAGAATAAAATTTTTAGTTAAAATAAAAAACATTGTCAGCAAAATGATATAGAAATGTCTAGCTCCCAGCCCCTCCTAGAAACATCAATTTGAACAACTACCCATGCAGGAAAATATCCTCACAAGAGCTAAGAATTCCAGGTTAGGGATTACAGAACCTGAATGAAGCACAGAAATAAAAGACACATTGAGAAGATTAGAAAAGATATGTTAATATTACTCAATCACTCCTCCCCCAACCCCAGGCAGCCCAGCATGAAAAGAGACACCCTCCCCATGGTAGAAGGAAAGTAAAGTGAGAAACTTACTTCAACCCCAGCACCAGGCTAACTCCTGTGGTCCTAGATGGCCCGTAACAGGCTGCTGTGAACACAAACAACCAGCCCAACCCAGCACCTGCTAGATTCCAAACCCCAAGTAAATCTTACAACCCCTGGCTCTCAAAAGTTCCCATGAATACAGGCTCTTGGCTCACCCTAGCACTGGCAGGCTCCTACAGCCCCACATGGCTCCCTTGGCACCAGGCTCCTGGGAGGCTCCCACAAATCCAAGCTCCTGGCATATCCCAGCACTGGCTAGCTTCCATAGACCAAAATGGCTCTTGTGGCTTCAAGTTCCCAATTGGCCCTCAAAAACCCAGACTCTATGCAGGCACCTGCAATCCCAACCACCCATCTGGGCCCAGCATCAGGCCAATTATTGCCAACTCAGGCTTTCAACCCACCCCAAAACCAGGCCAGCCCCTGCAGACCTAAACTCCAGACTGTCTCCTGTGGACCCAAGCTCCCAGCCTGCCCCAGCACCTGGCCAGCCACCACAGCCCTGGCCTTGAGGCCAACTCCCACTGGCCCAGTCTCCCTGTCTGTCCAAGCACCAGACCAGACCGCACAGACCCGACCTCCATGTCAGCCCCCAAGAATCCAGCAACAGGACCATCTCAAATGAACCAAGGTTTCAGCCCACCCCCACAGACCCAGGCATCAGGCTGACCCCTATGGACCCAAGCACAAGGCCTGCCCACCTCCTGATGCAGTTACCAAACCTGCCTGCCCAAAAACTACAGCAGCAAGTCCACCCATGGACACCACAAGGTGGCCCACCCAGAATCTCTGAATAGGCTGATTGATGAAGGGCTTTGCCTAGTAAAGTCAGTCTGTGAAGACTGGAAGAAGTGCCTATTTCCTCAAATGCACAGACACAGTTCAAGGCCACAGGATTATGAATAGCCAAGGAAACATGACACCATCAAAAGAAACTAGTAAAAACATATATAGAAAACTAATTTAAATTAGGAAAAAAACATATGAACAACATGAGAATTTTTTTAAGTTAATGGACTTTTTATTGGAAAAAAAATGACTAGCATTTGCATGTACATCTTGGGATGGATGCAAGTTGTAATTTTTGACAAGCAATGTTGATTTTGTGTTGAAGTCCACAGACACAGCTTACACTGCTGGCTCCAAGTCGTGGTTCAGAAGGTTTTAAAAACAGAGTCCAAAGATGCTCCCTTGATAAAGATTTCTTTTTAAAAATTTGTATGAATAGTGATAGCCTGACACCCATTTCGCTCTAGCACAATGCAGACAATGCTAAACCAATACATGTGGGCATGCCACCAGGGTGTGTGATGGTCACCATGGGTCGGGGAAGTTATGAGAAGGCCATCCTGCTAGTGGGACTATGTCTGGACAGTTTATCCTCCACAGCATCTTGAGGTAAACCAATTTTAAATGTCTGTTTTCTGTAAACCAGCTATGCCAATTTATACTAACAAATTGAACTAGAACCCCGTTGAGTAGGTTTTGAATTTATTTTTTCATTTTTTTGTTTTTAATACAACACCTGACTGTGCTCAATTGCCAACCTGCATGCATGAAAACCTGGCCAGCCCAAACAGTGCATTAATCATGAGCAGATGGACCTGTGAGGAGTTCGCTAAGTGATTCCTTATCATTAAGGTAGGGCAAGTATTTATATTGGAAAACTGATGTGTAGCTTGATCTTTAGGGGACAGGACCACCAAGCAATACGTGCAGATTTTTTGTGTGTGTGGACAGAAGGTACTTTTGACATTCAGTTTTTGTTTTGTTTTGTTTTTTGCAAGAGGTAAGTAAAAGATTCAATTTGATTCTTTCCAGGGAGGTGGAGGGGTGGGAAATGAGTTGAAAGTAGGTCTTCATTTTTCAGTCATCATCTGTACGAATTCTTCGTAGTTGACTTGTGCATCTCCATCAATATCTGCTTCTCTGATCATTTCATCTACTTCTTCATCGGTTCGTTTTTCTCCTAAGTTTGTCATGACATGACATTGTTCTGTGGCACTGATGTAACCATTGCCATCCTTCTCAAGGACCCAAGATGCCTCACGGATTTCTTTTTTGCTGTCCGTGTCTTTCATTTTTCTAGCCATCATAGTCAAAAATTCTGGGAAGTCAATGGTGGCATTACCATCAGCGGCCACTTTGTTGATCATATCCTGCAATTTGGCTTCTGTTGGGTTCTGACCTAATGACCTAATGACAGTTCCAAGTTCCTTTGTTGTGATGGTGCCATAGCCATCTTTATCAAATAGGGAGAAAGCTTCCTTGAATTCAGTAATCTGTTCTTGGGTCAGCTGATCAGCCATAGTGTGAGGGAAGAGAGGAAGAACAGAGAGAACGAGGGTGGCTGCACCAGGGCAGGGGCTGTGAACACAGGGGTGCCTCCACTACTGTTGCTGCTAAAGAGTTGTGTGCACCGATCACAATACTGCTGCCACAGCTGCCCACACTGCCAACCAACTGTGAG
The DNA here is from genome assembly GCF_009873245.2 of Balaenoptera musculus. Taxonomy (NCBI): domain Eukaryota; kingdom Metazoa; phylum Chordata; class Mammalia; order Artiodactyla; family Balaenopteridae; genus Balaenoptera; species Balaenoptera musculus. Next base: position 47,841,281 of record NC_045801.1, on the reverse strand, counting down.
TAATGGTGCAATATCCTGGAGGCTCCCAGCACCACTGCCAAAGTGCAAGCCTCCAATCCATGGTACATATACAGCACTAGGTATCCCTCTATCAGAGCCACAGCCGCCTCATCCAAAATGAGAATTTTAACAAAGAAATAGAAGCCATTATAAAAGACAAACAGAAAACCTAGAGTTGAAAAATACAGTGACTGAAGAATTTAATATAGAGCTTCAATAATATACACAACCAAGCAGAAGAAAAAAAAAGTGAGCTAAAAGACAGATCATTTGAAATCATCCAGTCAGAGAAGCAAAAAGAAAAACTAAATACAAAAGAATTAATAAAGCCTAAGTGAATTATAGAATATTGTTAAGAGAAACAACCTATGCATCATTGGAGTCCAAGAAGGAGAAGAAAGGGAGAAAGGGGCAAAAAGATTCTTTAAAAAATAATGACTGACAAATCAATCTTAAGAAAGGAAAACGGAGCTGAAGGAATCAGGCTCCCTAACTTCAGACTATATTACAAAGCTACAGTAATCAAAACAGTATGGTACTAGCACAAAAACAGACATATAGATCAACAGAACAGGATAGAAAGCTCAGAAATAAACCTACACACCTATGGTCAATTAATCTATGACAAAGGGGCAAGAATATACAATGGAGAAAAGGCAGTGTCTTCAATAAGTGGTGCTGGGAAAACTGGACAGCTACATGTAAAAGAATGAAATTAGAACATTCTTTAACATCATATACAAAAACAAACTCAAAATGGATTAAAGAACTAAATGTAAGATGAGATACTACAAAACTCCTAGAGGAAAACATAGGCAGAATTCTCTTTGACAAAAATCACAGCAATATCTTTTTAGATCTGTTCTCCTAGGGTAATGGAAATAAAGCCAAAAATAAACAAATGGGATCTAATTAAACTTAAAAGCTTTTGCACAGCAAAGGAAACCAAAAACAAAATGAAAAGACAACCTACAGAATGGGAGAAAATATTTGCAAATGATATGACTGACAAGGGATTAATTTCCAAAATATAGAAACAGCTCATACAGCTCAATATCAAGAAAAGAAAAAACAAAAACAAACAACCCAATCGAAAAATGGGCAGAAGACCTAAATAGACAATTCTCCAAAGAAGACATCATGATGATCAACAGGCACATGAAAAAATGCTCAATGTCACTCATTATTAGAGAAATGCAAATCAAAACTACAGTGAGGTATCACCTCACTCCAGTCAGAATGGGTAGCATCAAAAAGTCTACAAATAATAAATGCTGGGGAGGGTGTGGAGAAAAAGGACCCCTCTTACACAGCTGGTGGGAATGTAAATTGGTACAGCCACTAGGAAGAACAGTATGGAGGTTCCTTAAAAAACTAAAAACAGAGCTACCATATGATCCAGCCATCCCACTTCTGGGCATATCTCTGGAGAGAACTATAATTTGAAAAGATACATGCACCCCATTGTTCATTCAGCACTATTTACAATAGCCAGGACATGGAAGCAACATAAATGTCTATATCTTTAAGATATGGTGTGTGTGTGTATATATATATATATATATATACACATACACACACACACACACACACACACAATGGAATACTACTCAGCCATAAAAAATGAATGAAATAATGCCATTTGCAGCAAACAAAGATGGGCTTAAAGATTATATTAAGTGATGCAAGTCAGAAAGAGGAAGACAATATCATATAGTATCACTTTTATGTAGATTCTAATAGAATAAAGATACAAATGAACTTATTTACAAAACATAAAGAGACTCAAAGACATAGAAAACAAACTTACTATTACCAAAGTGGAAATGGGAGAGAGGGATACATTAGGAGGTTGAGATTAACATATACATGCTACTATATATAAAATAGATAACCAAAAAGTACCTACTGTATGACACACGGAACTATACTCAATATTTTGTAATACCCTATAAGGGAAAATAATCTGAAAAAGAATATATATATAATATATTCTGAATCATTGTGCTGTATACCTGAAACTAACATGATGTTGTAAATCAACTATATTTAACTTTTAAAAAAAATTTTTAATACTAATGGCTGAGAGCTTCCCAAATCTGGGAAAAGTTTTTGACATCCAAGTTCATGAACCTTCCCCAAAATATCAACCCAAACAATCTTCTTCAAAACACATTATAATAAAATTGTCTAAAATTCAAGACAAAGAGAGAATTTTAAAAGCAGCAAGAGAAAAAATATTCCTCACATGTAAGGAAACATTCCCCCTCCCCCCAATAAGGCTATAAGCAGATTTCTCAGCAAAATCTTGCAGATCAGGAGAGTGAGATGATATATTCAAAGTGCTAAAAGAAAAATACTGCCAACCAAGAATGTTTTATGCAGCCAAGCTGTCTTTCAGAAATGAAGGGGATATCGTCTCCCTTCCCTCACTAAAAAAAAACACAAAGCTGAAGGAGTTCATCATCGCTAGATCTGCCTTACAAGAAATATTGAGAGGAGTTTTTTAAGCTGAAATAAAAGCACCCTAATTAGTAACATTAAAACATATGGAAATGTAAAACATTCTGGTACAGGTTAGTATATAGTCAAATCATAATACCCTAATATGGTGGTGTGTTAATCACTTAACTCTACTATAAATTTTAAAAGACATAAGCATTGGAGGAGCTTCAAGATGGTGGCAGAGTAAGACACAGAGATCACCTTCTTCCCCACAAATACATCAGAAATACATCTACATGTGGAACAACTCCTACAGAACACCTACTGAACGCTGGCAGAAGACCTCAGACCTCCCAAAAGGCAAGACACTCACGTACCTGGGTAGGGCAAAAGAAAAAAGAAAAAACAGAGACAAAAGAATAGGGATGGGACCTGCACCTCTGGGAGGGAGCTGTGAAGGAGGAAAGGTTTCCACATACTAGGAAGCCCCTTCGCGGGTGGAGACTGTTGGTGGTGGAGGGGGGAAGCTCCGGAGCCATGGAGGAGAGCACAGCAAAACGGGTGCAAAAGGCAAAGCAGAGAGATTCCTGCACAGAGGATCAGTGCCAACCAGCTCTCACCAGCCCGAGAGGCTTGTCTGCTCACCCGCCGGGGCAGGCGGGGGCTGGGAACTGAGACTTGGGCTTCGGAGGTCACACCCCATGGAGAGGACTGGAGTTGGCTGCATGAACACAGCCTGAAGGGGCTAGTGCACCACAGCTAGCCGGGAGGGAGTCCAGGAAAAAGTCTGGAGCTGCCAAAGAGGCAAGAGACTTTTTCTTGCCTCTTTGTTTCCTGGTGAGCGAGAGAGGGGATTAAGAGCACCACTTAAAGGAGCTCCAGAGACAGGTGCAAGCTGGGGCTATCAGCGCAGATCCCAGAGATGGGCATGGGACACTAAGGCTGCTGCTGCAGCCACCGAGAAGCCTGTGAGCAAACACAGGTCACTATCCACACCACCCCTCCCAGAAGCCTGTGCAGCCCGCCACTGCCAGGGTCCTGTGATCCAGGGACAACTTCCCTGATAGAATGCATGGTGTGCCTCAGGCTGGGGAAATGTCACATGGGCTTCTGCCGCCGCATGCTCACCCCGCATCCGTACCCTTCCCTCCCCCCGGCCTAAGTGAGCCAGAGGCCCCGAATTAGGTGCTTCCTTAACCCCATCCTGTCTGAGCAAAGAAAAGACTCCTTCAGGCGACCTACACACAGAGGTGGGGCCAAATCCAAAGCTGAACACTGGGAGCTGTGCAAACAAAGAAGAGAAATGGAAATCTCTCCCAGCAGCCTCAGGAGCAGCAGATTAAATCTTCACAATCAACTTGATGTACCCTGCATCTGTGGAATACCTGAATAGACAACGAATCATTCCAAATTGAGGAGGTGGACTTTGGGAGCAATGACATATCTCTTTTTTTCCCTTTTTGACTTTTTGTGAGTGTGTATGTGTATGCTTGTGTGTGTGATTTTCTCTGCATAGCTTTGCTTTTACCATTTGTCCTAGGGTTCTGTCTCTCCATTGTATTTTGTTTGTTTTTTTTTTATTATATAAAAACTTTTTTTCTTAATAATTATTTTTTATTTTAATAAATTTATTTTTTTTTACTTTATTTTATCTTCTTCTTTCTTTTTTTCCTCCCTTTTATTCTGAGCAGTGTGGAGGACAGACTTTTGGTGCTCCAGCCAGGAGTCAGAGCTGTGCCACTGAGGTGGGAGAGCCAACTTCAGGACACTGGTCCACAAGAGACCTCC